>NC_056748.1:275545369-275687869 GCF_019279795.1 Protopterus annectens
TGTGTGTGTGTGTGTGTGTGTGTGTGTGTGTGTGTGTGTGTGTGTGTGTTTGTATGTGTGTGTAGGGGTCCTTGTCCATATGTCTGAACTAACTCCAAACCCCAGTACATAAATCAAGCAGATTAATGAGTGTCACAGTGCTTGATACACCATCATAGTCACCTGCTGACTGTATTCTGATATTTAAATCAAGCTAATTCATCTAAAACACACTCGCTTCTGGCTATTAACTATAAGTCCAGTGAATATACACCAAGGACACTGCAATTCTGATTCAGGCAACTTCCCATTCTATATTTGTTTATAGATTGTTTTCTCTATGAAACATGATTACAACATCTATGTTTTGCAGAACAATCCTACTTTTGCTAGCAAAAGCAAGCAATGCTAATTACATATATCTGGCATCATTATTTGGATATGAGATTATTAGTAATACATGGATTTTCCATAATGTATACATTAAATAATACATACATGTGGAAAAGTAAGTGGCATTTTAACAATTTCTGGTCAACATCAGATTTCTTTTCCAAAACTTAGAACCTCAATAATATGGTAGAAGACAGTGTACATGATACATACCATTAGCATGGCCTTTGAAAATGGTGAACTGTCCTGTTTTCGCCATAACAATAATAATAAGAGCACCCCGTGCATTTTATAATATATTGCTTTAGTAACTAAAATATGCTGTTTTGTTTATTTATGCTTTGTGTGTGTAACTGGGTGTCTGTCTGTCTGCAGAATAATTGCAATGGGTTATACTGTATCTATCAATAGTGAGCTGAAGCACATTACTATGGTCATTATTTATTTATTCATTCATTCATTTGATCACATACAGATACCTGAAGTGTATACTCTTGGGGTATGCCAAATGTCTGAATGACCTAAATATCTACAGCAAAAATATCGATGCAAAACTACCTAATGTTCAAAATACTGACAATCAAAAGTAGCTAAACACAAAATACTGACAGTCAAACATACCTAAACACAAAATATTACCAAAATTTAAGTTACACTAAGGAAGTGTATGTGTCCTTTCCCCACTGTTGTGCAATGTCAGAGTTGGTATATATAGTTAGCAGGGGGTATGGGGTGCAGGGGACAAAAACATTGAATTGGGATGTGGTTTTACCGATATTTTGTGTTTATGTATTTTTGACTGTCAGTGTTTTGTGTTTAGTTGTTTTTGACTGTTGATATTTTGAACATTAGGTATTTTTGCATCAGTGTTTTTGCTTTGGATATTTAGGTCATTCAAGCAGTTACCCCACACCCATACTGTTTAACTGATTTAATGACAGTAGTGGTCTACTGTCATTAAATCAGTTAAACAGTTGATCTGGCTTGACATGGCTAATGTGTGTTTGAGGCAAACAAATTTAAATGCATTACTGATACAATTGTTATTGTTATCATTATTATTTTTATCACAGTCAGACATCTGAAAAACAGCTATAATTGAAGGCATTCTGTTGATAAAATGTCTGATGTCTGCTGCTGTTCATGACAAACAATCACTAATTTGGCGTGGCAAAGCTAGTGTGTGTTTCAGTGAAACAAGTGCAAATGCATTATTATGGCTATTATTATGGTCTTCTTTATTAGATTACAGTCAATAAATTAAATATAATTGGTGGGTACTTATACATTCTGTGGATGAAAGTGACTGACCCCTGCTGTTGTTTGATCACAGTTTAACAGTTATTGATCTGGCTTGATAGAGCTAGTGTGCATGAGAGTGAAACAAATAGAAGTATATTACTGTAACCATTACAGTTATTTGAAGTATACACCATCAGTCATGTAACTATAACCACCATGTATGTCTGAAATGAACTCCCTTTCGTGGTGTAGCCCTGGCATGTGTTGTGAAGAGGAATATTACTCTGAAAGAGTATTTAGTATGTACAGCAATGTATTTCTTGCAACCATACTCAAAATTTACCATAGCCTCACTACATTTCAATTAATCCCATCCATTCCCCCTTTTCTTTTTTAAGTCATCAGCCTCATATGATTCCATCACATTTTCAATTCTTATGAATGTCTCCCTGTTCCCGGGTCATTGAATACATGGAGCTGGTAACATTTTTTCTGAAGTACTACAACAGTAAAGGATATCATGCAACCCCTTGGCACAAATCTCTAAATTTCTATCAGTAAAATGTTCAGGCTTAGTTTTGCTAAGTATTTTGTTCTCTATTTCTAGTAGAAAGAGGTCCTCATGGGCCTGCACTATACCATATATAAAGTGTAAGAGACTTGTAGGTAGCCTGGTCTAGGACTTTGTGACTGACTGCACCTTTCTGCATTCATAAATTGAAAAAGTGACATGATTTTTAAGATTTTTAAAATATTTTCAACAAATTCAATAAAGTAAACCTGAAGGATTTTTTACTTGTTGAACTAAGCCCTGGATAGTATATATCACATGTGCAGAAGAAATCTCTAGGTGTCTCTGCTTTACCTGCTTTTTTAGTTTACCCATTAGTATTTGAGACAGCTTTAGACAGTTTTTTAACCAGGGCCTTACAGGGTATGGATAGAATGCTTATCATTACATTTCTGAGCTTGCCTCTCAGACTATGAAGAGAAGCAGAAGCAGGATTGCTACAGCTCCTATTCTAGTCGAATATTTTCATATTTTCAAATATCTTTCTTCTGGGAACTAGATAAGGCATTTTGCATAAATCTCAATAAGATGTATTATGTAGCAGATCTTGACACATCAAACACGCACATGAGGTCGGGCAGGATAGACAGAGCATGTTTTAAACCTGGAAAAAGTTCATGTGCAAAAAGAATTATAGCAAACAGGAAGAAAAAGAACATTAAAAAACACAAAACAACTTTGTTCAATAAGACCATACTCATAGTTGGAAATAAATAGATAAAGTAGAGCATGTGAGGTTTAAAGCACTAGTACTGACACTGCAGTGTAGCATAAAGGATATGCTGACTCCTGGGTGTACTGTCCTTTGTCTGACACATTGTACTTAGATCCATTCTGCTTGAGCTGGGGGTAGCTCATGTGGATGTAAAAGACCTTATGAACTGACTGAAAAGAGTAGGGGTCCCTTATTTTTATACAAGAATAACTGTTATTTATAAAATATTTGCATATTTACAAATGTACAAACAGTTATATAAATCTGTTTACATATATTCAGAATTTCCTTTACAACCAAACTAAATTTTCCTCCCTATTAGACCCCCACTACTTTTTCAGTAACCACTATCTGATTTTACTTAATATTGTTGCTAAAATCCATTTACCATTAAACATAATTTTATTTATTCTTTCATTCCATATATCCCATATAGCATAAAATAACTTTTTATCTATTTTTTTAATATATCCTTTACTTCTATTCTTATAATACCCATATTTAATCATATACATGTTTATTTTATCCATTTCTTTGATATCTTTGAAAAAATCTTCTTTATGTAGTTTTTCCCATAACATTTTTACTCTTTAACATTTCAAAAACACATGTTCCATAGTTTCTTCTTCTTCTTTTTGACAATGCAAACATATTCTATCACTTTTCTTTTCATATGGCATATTCCTTTTACTGGCAATTTATCTGTTACCAGTCTCCTTGACATTCTACTTTCTGGTTACACCATTTGCTTCTTGTTTTTATAGCTTTATTTTTTTCATCTATTAGATTTTCCTCATGACTGTACATGGTAATGTTTTATCATTATATGTTATACCATCCTTTTCTATCTTTTTCTTTATCATCAATTTTTATTTTCCACAAAAAATATTTTTTCTTGGTAACATTTTATTTCTTCATTTATACACTGTTTTATCTCTCTTACTCTTTTTTACCATACTCCAACATTTATCATACTTATACACACACAGTTTTATTACTACTCTCTTATTTTTTACATTTATCCATTTTAACATTTTGTACAAATTGAATGAAGCAGCATATACCACTGGGTAATTAACACTAAACCTCTTCTTCTTCATTTACATGGAAAGCTCCTCTTTTTACTGGGTGTAATCTAGAAGCCCCATATGAATGAAAACAAATATCTGCAATAATTCCTTTTCAAATACTGTTGGCAACATAAATGCACTTGCTAAATATGTTATTTTTTCATTGGTACTGAATCAAATAAGCCTTTTTTTCCTGAATGATAATTAATATGTTCTCTAAAAAAGACAGGTTTATTTTATTTCTTCTATTGCTTTATACCATTGAATTCTACTTAAATCTTTATTCACAAATTTTATACCTGACACAGAAATTGCATTCATTGTAAAATATATACGCCATATCTTTACTACATCACCTAAATCTTTACTTTTGTTATGAAAACCCATCCCTATCACCTCTAGATACTCATCTGTGCAGATTATTACTTTTTTTATCTAAATTTCATTTTTTAAAATTATTATAATCCCATCAGTATATGTTAACAGAACTGGAATTATTGACCCTTCAGGTGTTATATACCTCACCACCTTCATTTTGTATTTTATTTCATATACTATCACATTCGTAACTAATGCAAAGAGTGTACAACTCATTGGGCATCCATGTCTTACACTACTCTTCATATGTACCTCTTGGCTTAACCAGCCATTTACAAGTATTTTACTTTATTATTATCATGCACTGTCATACATAATTTCCTAACTTTCTCACTAATATTATATTCTTTCATTATTACCCATAATATTTCCTATCCAATTGTGTAAAGTGCATTATTAAGGTGTCCTGTCATGATGTTCACTTTTTCTTTTCTATTCATACTGTCATCCACAATTTCGTTAACCATCACTAATAATTCTTGACAATCCTCTCCCTTTATATTATATATATCATCTTTCATAATATATTCCATTTTAGTTTCAAATCTCTTTTGTATTATTTTCATAAAGACCTAATAATCATTATTCAGTACTGTCAGTCTCCAGTTTTTAAATTGTCTTCTATCTTCCTTTTCCCATATGAATTTAATTATTCCACATTTTTCTTTCAATATCATCCACCATTCAGGCCAATTTTTATAAAATGTTCTCATAGAAATATGTTCTTTCCATACCTGTATCTCTAATCTTTTCCCTTCTTTATTCCATGCTTTCTCATTTATCCCTTTTATTATTTTGCCTATTTTTATATATTCCTTGGTTCCTTTATCTCTAGCCATATTGCAAGGTGAGCAGAAAGTCCTGTTTTAATTACCCTCCCGTTCTCGTGGAACTAAACCTTTTGATACTATAAAATAATCTGTTTCAGTTCTATACATACCCCTTTTGTAAGTCCATGCATTTTTGTCCAAAAATTTTAACTTAGCACATCTTATAACTTCAAATTTTTTTCAAGTCTCCCATTATTATAATATTCATATTTATCACTACATATTCTAAAATCTGATGAAATAAGCTTTCCCTTTCTTCACAATTAGTACAAACATATAATGTTACAATTCTATATACTTTTTCTTTCCATTTTAAATCTACAATGATTAAGCTTCCCATTTTTCCTAAAGTTACATGTAATATCTTTACTGTAGTTGTACAGAATACAGCTATACCAGAACATCTCTCATTTCCCAAATTCCAGATTATCTTTTCTAGCCATAGTTTGTTTGTAATATTTCTTCATTTGTTAAAAATCATGTGTTTTCTAATATAATTACATCTGCATGCATCACATGTATTATACCACTCCAAAATCTCTATTCCTTTTACTATATTCTTAATACTATTCACATTTACAGAAATCACTCTAAATGTTCATGTTCCCTTTTCCTTAGATTCATGGCTTCATAAGTTCATAGCTAATTACTATGCTTTCTTTCTTAATAGGCCAAAATAAGCCTAGCCATTCCCCTCCCAAATATGAAACTCAAACATTGTACCTTATGTCTGTGAGTTAAATACCTTAACTATTATACCAATCACCAGTCATTAGCTGTATAAATTCTTTTCCATCAATTTCCCTTCTTTTTTCTTTTGTATTTATTCTTTTAAATTTTCTTTTTCTGTTTTTTACCCTCTTATCAATAGAATTAGTTTTTCTTTTACTATCTACCAATTGATATCTTATTCATCACTTATTTTCAGAACCCTTTTCTATGTGCTCTTTATTATATTTTCTTCATCTAATTTTTCTTCTATTTCTACTCCTTCTGAAATGTCTTTGCTTGGTTCATTTTCTTCTCTTTCTTACTCTTATTTTCATTTTTGCAAGCCATCCATAACTATCAAATTTTGTTACATTTATAATATTTCAATTCACATTCTTGTATCATGTCTCATTCCCCCAGAGATATGACATTTTCTACATTTTTTGCCACTGTTACTTGTCAAATGTCCTTCTTTTCCACACAAAAAAAAACATGTTTTGGGTTGTCCCCAGTATTTTACAACACCCCTATTCCCTCCACATGTATCATGCTTGGTATATGTATAATGTTTTTATCTTTCTGCTTTTAAAACAATATTACATTCCCAGCCAGAAGTCCATAAATCCCTTTTGTCATAAACGTTTGCAATGTCCAGTACTTGTTTCTGCCTGCAAATCCTGGTATTTTATGACTTTGTGTCTGTCTGTATGTAAGACACTGTAGTCACTGGGTGTGGCAATTTCAATGATCAATGCTACTTTTGTCTTCTTTTTATGGACCACTATATCCAGTTTTCTAGCATCTGTCTTTGAACTATTGGTAATGGGTGATCTCATGTGATGTAAACTTCATAATTTTCTATGATGCTTTGTGGCTCATGTTTCCAGTGTTTTTAGTCACTTCAGTACCATAATGTTTGCACAATCCCCATTGCAACAGTCTTGCCACATTATTATACCTTTCAGTATAAGTCCTTCTGCCATTAGTATGTCACAACCAGCAATGAGGTGCACAACTGTTTCCAATTCTGTTTTACAAAACCTATATTTATCTGTTTCTCCCATATGTTCAATGGACTTTGTAAACCAATGTGTACCTAGTCCACTATCTTGTGCTGCCAATATTAAACTTTCATCTCTTGGTTTGAATTTGCTCTCCTTAACCATTCCTGCACTTGTTCCTGATCAACATGAGGTTCTTCCAGAATGTTTCTATACTTGCAACTATATTTTTACATTTTCCACATTTCTTGCCTTCTCATCTGGTCCCTCACCTTATATTCTTTCTTTCGTTTTTTGGCACATTCAGTTGCTGCCTGATTTTTCTCTACTTGTGGTTTGATTTCCATTTGTGCTTGATGCTGATATGTTTCTGCTAGACTAAGCAGGGAAGTCATCTTAGATTTATTCTCCTCGTGCTTCAAAACTTTCACTATGTTTGGGTCTTGTGAGGTCAGCAGATGTGTGGAGTCCCACAATTGCAGATCTGTATGTGTTATCAATTTCAAGGAGGGCCACCCCTCCTTCAGAATGGGGAATATATAATCTTGGTATGCACTGATTTTTATAAATCATTTGGTGAGGATGAAGCATCCTTCTTGTTTTCCTATCTAATCTATCCAATACATTTTGGGGCCAGTCAATCACTCCAAAACTGTAAGTTAGGACTGGAAGAGCAAATTGGTTTATAGCTTGGATTTTGTTCCTAGATGTCAGCGCTGTTTTCAGGATTATATTCCTTACCAAGTTTTATTCGCATCTGTTCATGTTTTATTGTTGATCCTTCATCAATTCCCAAATATTTATACACTCTCTCTTGCTCAAGTTCTTTTATATCACATTCTTGTCCCAAACTGATGTTTTATTGGTACTGCAGTTTTCCTGCTTTAAAGGTTGCTTTTGCACATTTATCAAGACCAAATGACATTCTTGTATCATCTAAAAAGCTTTGACAACTTGCAGTTGTGCTTTCAGTTCCTCGTCTGATGAGCTATACCGTTTTAAATCATCAACAAAGAGAAGATGTAAAGTCTTTACAATTTGTTGTTTTCTAGGAGCTAAACTATAGCCATGGCCTAAGCTGTTGAGTGAACAGCTTAATAGGTTAAGGGCAAGGCAGAATAGCAGCTGTGACAAGAGAGTCACCCTGGAATATCTGCCTTTGAATTTTTATCCATGGAATAATAATTTGTCCTTTATCATGACTTAATTGCAAAGTGGTCTGCCACTGTTTCATGGTCACTGTAATATAGTCGATCAATGAAGGGTGTATCTTATACATTTTTAAGCACTCTTTTAACCATGAGTGTGGGATACTCTCAAATACTTTTTTGTAGTCAATCCATGCCACACTTAAATGCTTCCCCTTTTTACAGTTCTCCACTATGATTTTATTTAACAACAAATGGTCCTTTGTTCCATATGATTTTTTTTTATTCCCCTTTTGTTCTCTTGCCATAATTGAGTTTTCTTCTAAATGACTATAAACTTTGTCGGCATGAATTTCGTGTATAGTTTACACATCGTGAGAAGGCAAGTTACTGGTCTATAATTTTTAAGGTAGCTTGCAGGTTCACTCTTAAGTAGGAGCATTGTTTTTCCTGTTGTTAGCCAGGTTAGTGCCTGTTTGGGATATGCATATAAATAGTTCTTACTCATGGCTACATCTTCATGCAAAGATGTTAATACTTTCAACCAGAAGTGAGGTACAGCATCTGGGCCTGGGGTTTTCCAGTTGCAGGCTTTTCTTAATTTGTTTCAATCTCTCTGGCTGTTACGTCATCCCATTTCATATCCTGTACCTTTAAACTTATTCTTTCTTTTATTTCTTCTATCCATTTAGCATCTTTGTTACGATCCACAGGATCTTCATAAATACTTCTCCAAAATGTATCTATTTCTTCTTTTTTTGGTGGTCTTTCAGTTCCTTTTACCTTGTTTCCCAATTCTCTATAAAACTTTTTTGGGTCATCAATAAATTGCTTATTTTCTACTTTTTCTTTATATTCATCTGTGTATCTTCTAAATTTTTCCGCCTGTGCTGAGATTTTTAGTTTATTTGTGATAGTGCATGATCGATCCTGATCTGTTCTAACACTACACATTGTTTTTATCACGTCTATCTTTCTTACTATTTTTGTTGATCTATTACCTCTTCTATACTTTTCTAACAGTGACACTTCTTGTCTTAATTGCTTTATAGTTTTCTCTTTTCAATACTTCCATGATGGTATTCAATTTCTCCCTTTCCTTTCCCTCACTACCTTGTGTTCTTGTGGTAGAACTTTATCAGTTATTAATTTAGCTACACAGTAATATTTATTTATTTATTTTATTTTGTTTTTATTTTACATTTGTTGACCGGGCTAGTCTAACTGGATATATGTCCATTTTCAGTAGAGGCCCAGGAAGAAAAGCTCCAAACAACAGTAATAACAAAGGTTAAAGATTACAATAAAAATAAACAAAACAAAACAGTAAGTAACCAGGTAGTAGTTTACAATAAAATAGTAAATAGCAGTTATTTCAAATACATTGTATTGTACATAAAATGACAAAGATCAGAATTTAAGATATGATCTTCAGAGGAAGTAAATACTTAAATGTTACAGTAGTTTTACAGTTCACTCTTTCATTCATGTTAAACAACATTGTCTAGTTTGAAAGTAGATACTAGGAAGTATCAGAACAGGGGTGAAATTTTAGTCAGGGTTACTGCAAGGGCATAACCAGTGTGTTCTAAGGAATAATTTGAGTTTTTGTTTGAAGATGGGCAGGGAAGGAAGTAATGTAAGTTCACTAGGTAGAAGGTTCCAGTTTTTGCCAGCTGTGTTTGAAAAGAGAGAGTCACCTGCCATGTTTTTGGACTTGTTTATGCTAATAGTTTATTTGATGAGTTTAAAGTATTAAGATTTTTATAGGGGAATATGAGGTTAGAGAGTACTGGAGTTTTGTTTGGTTCATTAAGGACCTTATGGGCAATGGTAAGTTGGTTAAATTGAAGCTGATTCTGTAGTTCAAGCCAACCAAGTTGTTTTAGGTTCTGACAGTGATGGGTTCTGAAGGGGTTTCCAGTGGCAAATCAGGCAATGTTATTATAGGAGCTAGCTAGTTTGAGCAGGTTGTTTTTAGTTAGGTTTGTGTAAATTGGTGAGGCATAGAGCAGTATAGAGATTAGAAGCGAGTGGGCGATAGTGGTTCTAGCTGTAGAAGTAAGGAAGGGTCTAATCCTATATAGGGAGCCCATTCTTCTGTTAACTTTTTTATAGTGTTGTCAACGTGAGAGTCAAAATTAAGGCTGCTATCTATTGTAATTCCAAGGAGTTTGGTGTTGGAGTCAGGAGAAATGAGGGTACCATTATTAGAGATGACTGAGAAGTCTAGTGGTGTAGACTTACAGGTAGGAGTTTTGTTTTTTTGGGATTCAAGAGGAGACAACACTTTAAAAAACATGACTCTACTGTGTTAAACACCTTCTGAGTTATGAATTGTAGTTCAGAAGAAGAGCTGGCTGTGCAAATAAGTGTAGAATTGTCTGCATATTGTATACAGGTAGCTTGTGAAATAGCTAAATGCAGATCATTGATAAATATTGAGAAAAATAGACCACCTAGAATTGAGCCCTGGGGGACACCCATTGTGACTGGCAGGAGGGATAATAGATTATTCTCCCAGAGCACTGCCTGCTGCCTTTTGCTGAGGTAGAAAGTGAACCATTGTATTGCTAGCATATCAAAAGAAAGTGATTTAAGAATGTTTATAAGCAAAGGGTGGCTAATCATGTTGAAAGCTTTTAAAAGATCAATAAAGAGAGCTGAAGAGAGAATATTATTATTACGGTTTCTGTTAATAGAATCAGTGAAGGAAAGAAGGGCAGTAGTGGTGCTATGGAATGGCCTAAAACCATGCTGAGTATTGGCTAGTATGTTATGCTGAATTAAATGGTTAAGTAGCTGGAGATGAATGCATCTTTCCATGATTTTAGCTAAAGGGGATAGTAGAGCTATAGGTCGGTAGTTGGAGTATTCATTTGAGTTACCCCCTTTATGTAGGGGAATAATGTGAGAAATTTTCCATGGGCGGTTAACGTCTAAGGCAGGCCTCAGAGTTCTCTGGGTTCGATTCTCGGTTCGGGCTGGGGTGCTGTCTGTGTGGAGTGTGCTCCTCTGCTGTGTCATTGCGTGTCTGCCTCCGGTACTACTCCGTTTCCCAAAGACAAACATGCATCACATTTCTTTCTTCCCCCTCCTCTGTTGAAACAGGATCTGGAACCTACCTAGTCGGACATTTCGTCCAACAAATCTAAAATAAATAAATAAATAAAATAAATATGGCTGGGATGGTTCCCTCCTTTATGGTTCTGTTTATAAGAATAGATATAGGATAGGCTACAGATGTAGCTGCTTTTTGCAAATATTCAGATGGGATCTGGTCAGCAGAAGGAGTACAAGGCTTCAGTTTTTGGATGAGTTTGTAAATAAAATTAGTAGAGATGGGTTGTAATGTGAAAATGGGAAGGGGGCTATTATTGGGGATAGGAAAGCTAGAGTTACCAATGGATAGTTGTCTGGCCAGGGATTGTATGGCCTCAGTAAAGAAGGTATTAAAGGTGTTAGCGGTTTCGAATGGGGTCTTGAGATTAGTGTCTATTGGGTTTGGTGTACTGGAGTGACCAGGGTTTAGTAGTCTATTGATACTTGCCCAGAATTTCTGTGGATTATTTTGCTGTGTTTGCTGCATTTTAAAGTAGAAGTTTTTTTATCTGAGAGTATTGCTTTTTTTGTCAAATTTCTCAGTTGTTTAAATACTTGTTGATCTGCTGTATGTTTAGTACTTCGCCACCTATCCCAGGTTTTATTTCTGAGTAGGATTTTTTGCCTGGTTTCTTTAGAGAGCCAATGAGCTGGTTTTGATCTAATTCTGATGGTATGCTTAGGTGCATGGTGGTCAAGGATAGTTAAGAATTTAGAGTTGAAGTATTTGACAGCCTCTTCAAGTGGTAGGGCTTTTAGGGGAGACCAATTATAAGAACTAATTTCAGTTTGGAATAGCTGTATGTTAAAATGCTTGTTGTTCCGAATTGTCCGATATGTTGTGGGGTGGGCAATATCAATCTTTTCCCTGATTATGTAGGTCAATGAGTGGTCATTTACATCATCAAGGAAGGTCCCCACCTTATAAGTTTGGTGAAAGTTGTTTAAAAGAATCCAGTCTAAGCTAGTCTCTTTTTTATTTGGTTTGTTAATTCTAGTAGGGGAGGTAATGATTTGAGAGAAGCCATGAAGGTTAATATGGGAAGTTGGATGGTCAGTATTGATGCTCTTCCAATCAATATTCAAGTCACCTAGGATTATAGTTTCTTGAGGGAAGGATGATGCGACCCAGCTAAGTATATTCTCTAGTGTAATTATGTTGTTCCCAGGAGGTAAATAGATACAGATAATATTTATAGATTTATTAGAATTGATCTGTATTTTGGAGATGAGTATTTCAGCATTATTTTCCAAAGGAGGGTTGTAGGGTGAAGAGGTGACTATTAGGCCTTCTTTGAATAGAATTGCTACCCCCCCACCCTTTCTTTTGTTACGATCACATCTGAATATATTATAGCCTGGAGGTGTGATTTCATTATCATGGGTTCCAGGTTTTAACCATGTTTCTGTCAAACATAGGATGTCAAAGGAGTATACATCCAGGAGAGCATGGAGGTGGGCCACTTTATTATTTAAGCTGCGGATATTGAGATGAGCTATTAGGAGTGAGTTGAGAAGTTTGGTAGGGGAGAGTGGGGTAGTAGGATTGGTTGTATGAGAATTTGTGGTATGGACATTGGCTGGGCCTGGATTAGGATGGATGTCTCCATCTTCTAAGGATAGTCTTTTCAGTTTAAGTAAAGGATTATGTGTGTTACTGATATGATATTGAACTTTCCTGGTTATTATGTTATTATATTTAATGTGGGACAGTCTGTGGTACTTTGATAGAAGGTAGATTGGTGTGGAAATTATATTTATATGGTAGTGAGAGATTGTATGGTTGTTTGTTTATAAGGATAGTGAAATTGAGAAAAATTTAGATGTGTAAATGAGGTTAAGAGATAGGCTGAGGTGAGAACAATTATAAGTGTGGCAATGAGAAGCATTTTGGTAAGAGTATATTTAGCTAATGTGGGCATGATGCTTAGTCTGATTATGGGAGCTAACAAATAGGTAAGACTGGTTTAAGTTAAGTAAAGATATAAGGGTAGGTTAAATTACTTTAAGTAAAGGGAACTTATGATTGGATATGTGGAGGAAGTGTGTGGTGTAAAAGCTTAGGTTAGTAGATCAAATTGATTTGTTGGTTTGGAAAGAGGGTGTGGCTAAGAAGTATAAGTGTAGGATCCATGGGGGTGGGTGGGAAGCAATATATCCTGTTTACTTCTGTTATATTGTATGGATCTCTACGGACAGTCCTAATACTGTGTTCATTTGTTTTATCAAACTTCTGACTTTTTTTTGAACTTCTACTGTCTATTTCTTTCATTGATCTTAATATGTCTATCTATCTCTATTACATCAAGCAGCTCTTCTCTTAGCTTGTTTTCTACTAGACCGAGAGCACATTTTTTGTTTTCTATTTCCTGCTGACATTCCATAAAAATTTCTATTGCATCTTCCTGTGACACATTCTCTTCAATTTCATCCTGTGTATTCCATTGCTCTGTCAAATGGGAACTCACTGGCCTATCATTCCTCAACATTGACTGCATCAGAACTTCCACACAGTTTCCTGTTCCTTCCCTTGCTGTCCAGCTTCTAGTGAATGTTTATACTGGTTTCCTGTGGAAGGCTCCAAAATATCTTCATATGGCACTGGACCAATTGCTTCCTGTTCCACTGATTACCCCTTAATTTGGAGGTCCATTGCTCTATCCTGTTGTGGTGCTTTCTGAATTAGATTTTCTACAATGAATCCTTCACTTCGGAGGTACTCCATAATCTCAGTTTCTATTTCTTTAACTTCTCCATTACTAATCTGTTTTTCCTCTTTGTCTTCTTATTTTTTTGTATTGTTAAGTTTTCCATGTCTGGATTCCATTGCCTGTATTTCTCTTCAAATATCTTTGGTGCTGCTCTTTTTGTATTGATTAGTTTTGCTTTCTCCTTTGCATAGATAGTACACCACATTAAATCTCTTTTTCTTTCCCATGTCCATATTTCTTCTTTGGATGTTTCTGCCTAACCATGAACCAATTACAAAACCAGGTAAAAATGAAACAGTCCAAGTGTACACAGCAGGTCCACACCAAAGTAAATTTCTTCCTTTTATTCACCAGTAGATTAAGCGCTTTCATCAGCTTATAGCTAAAGATTTCATCAGAATCTACTCAAGCATACAGAAAGATAACTTAAATAGTTACAAAACACACCACCTGACCAATTAATCAATTATCACTTAAAAAGACATACTTTAAAAAATTGAACACTTATAAATGTGGCTTTTGTCCACAATGCCCACATATTTTGCAAGGTGATAGTTTAATGGTTAACCATCAGATGATTAGACCCAATTTTCATTGTAATTGCAACACTAAAGGCATTATTTATGTGGTACAGTGTAGTGTGTGCCCCAAATTTTATGTGGGGAAAACAAAAAGACATTTTAGGGATTGCATGTATGAACACTTTTTGGACATTAGATAACATAAAAAACAAATGCTCTGGCAAAACACATAGAACAGTTTGCCAATCACAATTTTCTATTTTTTGCAGTAGAGCAGGTATGCCCAAACCCTCGGGGTGGGCCGTGGAAAGGTATCCTGGAGTTAAAAGAATTACTGTGGCAAATTAAGTTACAAGCACATATATGCCCAGGGTTAAATGACTATTGTAGTATACGTTGTGTTTTAAAGCTTAGGTCTTATTTGGTTTAGATTTAATTGTGAATATTTTTATAAAAAGGAGGGGGGGTTTCATTGAAGGACTGTACTGTGTTCAATTTTTTTTTAAGTATGTATTCTTAAGTAACAATTGATTAATTGTTCAGATGGTGTGTTTTGTAACTATTTAAGTTACCTTTCTGTATGCTTGAGTAGATTCTGATGAAGTCTTTAGCTATAAGCTGACAAATGTGCTTAACCTACTGGTGAGAAAAAGGAAGAAATTTACTTTGGTGTGGACCTGCTGTGTACACTTGGACTGTTTCATACCTTCCTATTTCTCCTTACTTTGGGGACTCATTTTATCATGCTGTGATGTAACCTGTGTTAGACCTTCTACACCAAATCCTTCACTTCACAGGCACTCCATAACTTGATTTTCTTTTTTTTTTTACTTCTACTTTACTAATCTTCTTTTCTACATTCTCTCTTTGTTATATTATTCTTTTATTGTGAAATTTTCTATGGCTGGATGCCTTTGCCTGTATTTTTCTTTGAATATCTTTGGAGCTGCCTTCTTTATGTTGATTAATTTGGCTTTTACCTTTGCATAAATATGGCACTGTATCAAATCTCTCTTTCTGTCCCATGTCCATATTTCTATGTTATACTTTTCAAAAATCTTTAGGTTTTGTTGTTTATATTTTTGCAGTTCCTCAGATGTTTCTTTTTCCAAACAGATCAAAGTTTCATAGTCTATATACTGTTTTTCACAAAGCTGTTGTATTAATGACCACAAATTTTTATTTGAAGCTTCTGACAGGATTTTCTTGTAGAGGTATTTTTTTTTCCTCTAATTTCTTGTGTCTGGAAATTCTGGGCTTTTTGCATAATAGTAACAATACATAATTTATTTCTTATCCTTAATAGTCCACTTTTTTGTCTTTATGGCTCTTCTTTGGCCTATCAGTTTTTGTGCTTTTGTGGACTGCTACTTCCATTTACAATTGGGGGGCATCCTCCCCAACAGTGAGATGACAGTTATGTTTCGTAAAAAAACAAGAATATGTCTCAGTTTTCAGTGAATTATAAATTTCAGCCAGTGAATACACAAACATACCACTGGAAAGGAGTCATATATATTTAAATGATTAGTCAACTAGAATAGAATGCTGGTTAAATGAAAATAGCTGCAAGGGAGCTGTAGGATACAAACTCAACATGACTTTAAAGAACAACAATCAGGATGGATGGATTGTGTAAGAAAGGAATAAAAGATATCAAGACATCAGAAGAAAAAATGCTTGCCGCTCAGTGGTGTGAACCTTGGTACTAGATGATTATCACTGCCGAGGTAACAACTTGACCCCATGTGCAAAAATGGCAAAAAATGGTTTGTGGATGGATGATTAATTGAAAACAACCGAATAGCACATGGATTGTGAATATTACATATCATGATTTACATATGTAAGGTTCTGACCCTCTATTTACACAACTAATCTGTTACACTCCCAGGATGATATTCAACAACTCTGTATGTCTGTAGCCTGTTCCAGACTTAATTATTAAAATTTAATGGAAGAATAAGGGAGCACAGAACAGCAATAAGAGAAAAAATATTTTGAAACCCAGGTAAGGTCCATTTAAAATTAAGTTATGGATCAGATATGGGATTGCATAAATGCAGAAATTGTAATTATCCAGCAGAGAGAAGAAAATTATTTTTGTTAGCTAGGAAACGGGAGGCTATTTCCCACAAAATACAGTGCATTACATTACATTCAAGTGATTTAATCAATGCTAAAGTTATATTGAAGAGTATCACTGGATATATTTGCAGATGGCATAAGTATAGTCAGTATTCAATTTACCCTGGTAGATCAAAACATAAACCTTGATTTTCATTACATTTTCATTAAATAGATTTTTTTTAAGAATCTTTTTAAATGTTGTTTTGGTATCTGCACTTCATATTTCAGGAAATAGATTATTCCATGCACCTGGTACCGTTTTAGGAAATGTGTTTCAGCAATGGCAGGAGTGTGGTAGGGGGCTATGGAGAATGGTTTCATCCTGAGTTTTTACTATGTTATATTTTTGAAGTGTATCCTTCAGTAATTTAAGTATTAATGCTTTTAATAGGAATGTAGCTCTAAGAGTAATAGGGAACCAGTTATATTTATATACAATGGTAAAGTGGTGGTCCAGTTTGGGCTGAAATGTACAAATCTTAAGTATTTTATTTTGAGCTACATGAAGCATTGCAATATTTTTTGATGAGAGAAGATTAGTAACCAGCATGTTCTAGCTGAACTAATTTGTGAAATTAATGAATGTTTACTTCCCTTTCATATATTCTAGAAAGTCACCTTTACTGACCCTCTCAGCCAAGCTGCCTGCATTGTCTCTTTCTGCCAGCACTTACTCCTTTCCCACCTGTAACCATTAGTTATGATGTTGCAGTGTTTGAAAGATGCTTCCTCTCAGTCTGCAGCACTGAGACAGGAAGGTCATTCTCTAAGCAAAGCAGTTTTAATGACTATCTGAATGAGTCAGTCCAACCATGGTAGCTGTGAACTAGTGTATCTGTCATCAAGGGCAATTCAAAAACTGACATTCATTTCCTTAATTTCTCCTCTGGAAAGTGGAGTATGCAGTGATATTAAATGCTGCTATACTGATGAGAAACTTGACCTGCTCCTCCTTTCAGAATATCTTTAGTCTTCACTTGATGTCACTACATAGCCAGACCCAGGACAAACCCACCCCACAGACAGACAGCTGTCCTCTGTATATTTAGTTTAACTGCATTCTAGACAAATCCTGGAAGTGTACTATGAATCTCAGATAACCATACTAATTTAGTCAGTGAATATGTGTGCAGCAGTAGAGCATATGAGCAGAATTCCAAACAATATGTCACCGTGACAGTACAGTTGGGCAGCAGAATTTTTTGCAAATACCCTGCAAATGCATAGCTACCCTTCTGATCTAGTTATGATACCAGACTAACTACCCACTTTGCTATACTTATTGAGTATGTTTATTGTAAATGGTGATGTATCACAATATCCCAACAAACTTGTGAAGGAATACTTCACAAATATGACTTCTAACAGCTATTTGACGGTTACCATATTTGTCATAGGAGAAGGAAAGACAGTGAGCTAGTGACTAGCATAAGCTCTCTTTCAAGATATGTACACCATCTTTACTTTGCAGAAACGAAACAAATAACTCATCAAAATGATTACTGCACTGAGATGTCTGTGAATGTCTAGCATAACAAGTAATCTTTCTCCCATATGTACCTGCATTGTCTGTCCAAACCCAATGAATGGAAAAGACTTTTCCTTATTTTACTACAGTGGGAAGCAAATAGATAAATGAACGCTGGCTCAAAATAAATGTCAGTATTACTCTACATCTACATAAACTAGTAGTCATTCTTCAGTGAGATCACTATTACTCTACGTCTACATAAATGAGTAGTCATTCTTCAGTGAGATCACTATTACTTATTATGCTCACTTGGAGCATTCTACAAGGCAATCTGTGCACCAAAACTTTTACATGCTGTAAAGCTAGGATGGTGGGAACTTTTAACAAGGCGTGTCATGAAATGCGTTAGTGTGTCTGAAATTCAATGAAGCCAGTGCTTCAAAGAGGTCCAAGGTTATTTTTTTTCAATGCAGACGTACAAGTCCCAGGTTGGAGAAGATGAAAACAGCAGTGGCTTCCTACATATTAAAGATAATATTACTTTTAAGAATATTACTCCCTTAAAGAAGGTATTAACAAATTAACCAACAAACAGATGATACTTTGAAGAACAAAACAATGTGATTGTGTGTAAGTGCATCTTGGTAGATTAATACTTTAGGCTAGGTAGCAGCTATTCTAACAATCCTGAAATAGCTTTTTTTTTATTGCCCATAATCAAACTCTTTTCTGAATTCTTCCTCCATCCTAAAGCAGCAACACAGAAGCACACCAAAGGAAATTCTGTGTACCAGTACAGAAACATCAGCTAAAATATCTACTGAGCAAGAACATAAAACTTCTTTAGACATCCATGGTTTTTACAATAGTGTCTGGACTGGCACACAGAAAATAGCAAGAATGTTTTATCGAAGAGCACACTTCACATCTTAGCAACTAACAACCAAGAAGAAACTGAAGACCTCATTCTTTGTTACAAAAAATATCAGGAAATGTTCAATTTGTAATCTGCAAGTTGTGTAAGAAAGTACAGTTGTGAACACTTACCATAAATGTAGTGTATTCACTGTTGCAGTCATTACATTTGTGTAATCCTGCTAGCAGGTTACCCTCAGTCAGCCTGAATTCCAAAGTCCTGGGTCCTGCATCGGCTGCTGTCGCCCCTTCACTGACATCAGGTCATCAGGGGTATAAAAGATGTGGCCGACGCCATTTTCTTTAGTTTTTCTTGCCCCAGATGTCAGATGCCCCTAAAAGGGTAGCCAAAATTTATATATATATACGTAAATACATGCACCAATATAAACTTTACCTTCATCTACAAGCAAATACACCACATAGGTTGTATAAATCAGAGAAGGAAGGATAGGTTCCATCTGGAGAAAGGGGGATGGCAGGTGTGTAACCTGGACTGCAACAGTGAATACACTCGAACATCTACATTTATGGTAAGTGTACACAACTGTACTATGTTCTTCGTGTTTCACTGTTGCAGTCATTACATTTGGGTAGAGTCCCAAAGCTATGGATGGGAGGCTGGAGCTAAACAGCATTAGGAGCGGCTATGAGGCCCTGCAGAACTGCAGTGGCAAAGCCTGCCCTGGATTTAGAGTAGAGTGGCAGATGATAGTGCTTTGTAAAGGTGTGCACTGAACTCCAAGTAGCAGCCTCTAAAATGTCCTTGGTTGGTACTCCCCTGAGAATGGCTGCTGAAGTGGCTGCAGCTCTGGTTGAATGTGGCCTAATGCCCTTAGGCACTGGCTTGCCATGATGTAAGTAGCAGAAACAAATGCAGTGGCCTATCCACTTTGAAATAGTCTGCTTTGAGATAGCCTTTCCTTGTGATCCTGCAGCATATGCCACTAGTAATTGCTCTGTCTTTCTGAAAACTTTGGTTCTGTCCAAGTAGAATCTAAGCTGTCTCTGTACGTCCAAAGAATGCAGAATTCTCTCCCTCTTGTTCTGTGGATTTGGATAAAAAGTTGGCAGAGGAATAGTTTGGTTAAGAGCCACACTGGACACCACCTTAGGCATAAATGTTAGTTTTGTCCTCAGAGATACCCTGTCTGGATAAAAAATGATAAAAGTTTCCACGGCCATGAGTGCCTGTAGCTCTGAAACTTGTCTTGCAGAAGTTATTGCTAGGAGCAGAGCTGTCTTCCAAGATAAAAACTTTATATAAGCAGTAGCAGCTGGCTCAAAAGGAGGCAGGGTGAGTTTTTCCAAGACATAGTTGAGGTCCGATGCAGGCATTGGTGATCTCCTTAGAGGTCTTAAATTGTTTGCTCCTCTGAGGTACTTTTAATAAGGGATGAGAACAGATTGGTGGCTCTGTATTGTAATGAGCCAAAATGGCAGAGGCATGAATTTTAATAGATGAAAAAGATAGGCCTTTGTTCAGCGTCTCAGTTAAGTATTGCAAAATCTGAGAAATATTTGGCCCAGCTGTATCAATTCCTTGTGCCTGGCTCCAAGCACAGAATCTCTTCAATTTTCCAGCATAAGATTTTCTAGTACTAGACCTTCTGGCCTCCAAAATGACATCCATCACAGCTTTACTGAGAGGTGTGTTTTGTATGACTACATTATGCGCCATGCTGCCATGTTTAAAGTCCTGAGTTGGCTGTGGAGGATCTGAATGTTTTGCTGGGACAGTAGATGAGGTATTTGAGGTAAGGTCCAAGCTGGGCATTGAGACAAGTTCTTTAGGATTGGAAACCAGTACTGGCGGGGCCAGTCTGGGGGCAATCAGTATCATTTCTGGCTTCTTCTGTTTGACCTTTAGGAGTACCCTGGGGAGGAGAGGCAGTGGGGGAAAGGCATATACTGATAGGTTTTTTCCAGCTGAAACATAGGGCGTCCACTTTCCATGCTTGTCTGTGATAAGTCCTTGTGCAGAATCTTTTTAGCTGATAGTTGTGAGGGGAGGCAAATAGATCTATGTCTGGGCATCCCCATTTCCTTGTTATCATGCTGAAGATTTGTGAATCCAGCTGCCACTCGTGGGGATCCATGAGGTTTCTGCTTAGTTCGTCTGCCAGAGTATTTTTCCTTCCTGGCAGGAATTGTGCCTGCAGATGTACTTGGTAAGTTAATGCTGTGTCCCACAAAGTCATGACTAGTCTGCAAAGGGGGTAAGAATGTGTGCCCCCTGCTTGTTTATATACCACATGACCGTGGTGTTGTCTGTCTTTATCAGTAGTTGTCCCAAATGAAGTTGGTCCTTGAATGCTGTCAGGGCATTCTGAACAACTAGCATCTCTTTTTGATTGATATGTAGATGCATTTGGGTTGAGGACCATGTGCCCTGAATGCATCTTCCTGCCATGTGGGCCTTCCAGGCATAATCTGATGCATCCACTGTTAGTGACTGCCTGGCTGGGGGTAATGTGAATGGCTGTCCCTTGTTTTGGTGACAAGCCTTTGCCCACCATTGAAACTCCTGTTGTAGGCAGGGAATGAGAGTAATCATTGTTTCCAGGCTGTGGCAATGTTGAGTCCAAACACTTTTTAGGTACCATTGCAGTTTCCTCATATGCAGTATTGCATATGGAATTAGTAGGATGCAGCATGCCATGACCCAAAGCCTGCAGAATTTTTCTTGCAGATAACTGGGCCTTTGTTGCCAACATTTTGAAATAGGTAGTCAGTTGCCTTTGTTTGTCTGGCGAGAGATAAGCCATCTGGGCAGTTGTATTTAAGCTTGCACCCAGGAATATTATCTCTTGAGAGGGTACTAGTTTTGATTTCTTTTCATTGACTGTGTACCCTAGGCATGTTAGAAGTCTTTTCACAAACGTCAGATGCTGTAGAAGAATGTCCTTGTTCTCTGCTTGAATTAGACAGTCGTCCAAGTAAGGATATATTTGTATTCCTCTGTCTGCAGAATGCAATTACTGGTGCCGGGCACTTTGTAAAGACCCTGGGCACAGTACATAAGCCAAAGGGCAGTGCAGAGAATTGGTAATGCATTGAGCCTACCTTGAATCTGTATCTTCTGCATAATTGTCTGACTGGGACATGCAGGTATACCTCTTTTAGGTCTAGAGTCACCAGCCAAGCGTTCTTGCCCAGCATGGGCAAAAGCTGCTGCAAAGTCAACATCTTGAATTTTAGTATATCCAGGAATGTGTTCAGAATAGATAGGTCCAGTATTGGCCTCCAGGCCTTGTCCTTTCTGGCTATCAAGAACAGTCTTGAGTAAAATCCTTGTCCCTGCTCTTGCTCTGGTACTTGTCGAATGGCCCTCATGTCCATGAGGGATGAGACTTGTTTTTGTGCCTCTGCCCATTTATTTTTTGGCAGATCTGGCACAGTTTGCCTTTGGCTGGGAATAGAAATGGAACTTGTACCCTTGTAACACGATATTTAGAACCCACTTGTCCTGGGTTATTATGTGCCAATTTTGAGAAAAAAGTGCTAATTTTCCCCCTAAGGGTGCTGCCAGGAGATAAGTGCTTGGTGCAGGCAGGGGGAAGTCATTGGGACT
Organism: Protopterus annectens; assembly: GCF_019279795.1. Taxonomy (NCBI): domain Eukaryota; kingdom Metazoa; phylum Chordata; order Ceratodontiformes; family Protopteridae; genus Protopterus; species Protopterus annectens. The sequence continues at coordinate 275,567,832 of NC_056748.1, forward strand.
GTTTCCTGTATGGCTGTGATTTGTCTTCTCCAACTTTGGAGGTAGAAGCACCCCATTGCTTTGACCTGTAGGAACCTTGCGCCTGGGATCTGCCTCTAGGGCATCTGGATCTGCCCCTTTGAGGTCTGTCTGACACAGGAAAGGACCAATTCTTTGTAGGCCAGTGTCTACTAAACCTAGGTGGCTGTACTTGTAAAAAATCTTTGACAGTTTGCATAGATTTAGATTTGTCCTCCATTTTCTTTAACACCTCCTCTGCCTTAACACCAAACAAAGTATCATGCTGTAAAGGTGCATCTAATAATTTAATTTTGACATGATCAGACAGATTTTGTTCCTTTATCCAAGCATGCCTCCTAATCACAGAACCTGTAACTGCGGCCCTGCAGGAGGCCTCCAAAGAATCAAAACCACATTGCAAAGTATGCTTTCCAACTTGTTCAGCTGCATGCAATAAATTCTGCATTTCCTTGTTTTCTGCACATTCAGAGTTTAATAACATTTTCTGTTTAAGCAATGCCATGACATGTTGCTGATATTTGAGCATATGAAACTGACAGTTTAAGGTCCTTATAGCCAAGGTAGCAGATGTGTAAACCTTTTTTCCCCATCTATATAGTGCCCTGTAATCTCTGTCAGAGGGGGTAGGGTTTTTTGCAGCGGAAGCCTTAACTCCTTTGGGACCCTGTGAAATAGTTTCTGGGTCTACAGCAGGGTTTTTAAAAAGGAATTTATGAGAGTCAGGAACCCTGTAATATCTGTCAGGCTTAACAGGAGCTGGAGGGAAGGAGTCAGGGGTAAGACTAGACTCAGAAAACACATCGTCTACAATATCTAACACAGGTGAAATGGCTAGTGGCCTGTGTTGAGGTAGTAAAAGGAAATCCCTGAGCCACTTTTTAGATTCTGAAAAATCTTGGCTCTCCCAGTGGAAATGCTCCCTCATGGTATGCAAGGTTTCCCCAAAAGAATAGTCCTCTGCAGGAGAAGCTGAAGGAATAGATTCTTCAGCATCAGAATCCTCATGGGGGGAAGAGAATATTCCTGATCAGAAGAGGTATCAGAAGAAATAGAAACCTGATCTGAAGATTCATAGTCAGTCTCTTGCCTAGGCCTCTTATCAGGATGGGGATGGGAACCCCTGATCAAGGTAATTAGGTCTTCGGCCATTTTAACCATCTGTTTTTTGGGCATAGAGGCCTGTCCACGTGGCTCTTGAATTTGTTTCTTTGCTTTAGAAGGTGCTTTAGTCTTTGCCTTTGAAGCTGAGGTTGGCTTAATGTTGGCTTAATGTAAAGATGTTTAAGTCTGAGTAAACCCTCAGAAGCCTGCTCAGCTGTTCCGGACCCATCTGAAGGAATAGTATCCAAGGCTCCTATACCTTGAGTTTCCAGCGGCATGGCCGACTCCACGTGGGAGTCGCTAGCGGGCTGCGACTCTAAAGTAGTGGGCGTCAGGGGCTGCGAAAGTGCCTCACTGAGAACCGGCGAACCGGCAACTGGCTTAGGAGAAGCTTTGTCACCGGTTTTGGGCCTCGGTTGTCTATCTCTCTCCTTTTCTTTGCATTTTTTGTGAACTCCGGTAGTCAGATGGCTATCCGACGACATTTCTGGATAATTAAACCGGCGTCCAGAATAGTTTATAGCAAAATCATACCGACGCTTAATAGTGCGTTGGTTAAATCTAGCACAAAACTGACAACCAGCAACGTTGTGATCAGGGCCTAGGCAAGGAATACAGTAAGAATGAAAGTCCTTATGAGGTATTTGCTTTCCACAAGAAATACAACTATTACCTTTTTCTGACATAGGTCTGGGGCAAGAAAAAATTTCCCCAATGGGGTATTGGCTTTATTGAAGACTTCGGATCTGAAACTCGAATATGAAAATCTCAGGAGTAGGCCGACCGGCACTTGCGAACTGCTTCTGCTTCTGGCACCATGCGGCAAGAAAGACTAAAGGAAATTGCATTGGCCGCAACTTTTATACCCCTGACAACCTGACGTCAGGGAAGGGGCGACAGCAGCCGATGCAGGACCCAGGACTTTGGAATTCAGGCCGACTGAAGGCAACCTGCCAGCAGGATTACCCAAATGTAATGACTGCAACAGTGAAACACGAAGAACATCTTAAAAAAATACTAAGAAACTTAAATTTTTATGAAAGCTGTAATTCTTAAATAAAAGACTTTTCAGGAATCCCTTTTTGGGACAGCTTGATACTTTGATTGCTTTTTCAGAATTAAGCAGCAATTTTATAACAAAAATTACTAAAAGTTATTCAACAACATTCTTGGATAAAAAATACATTATTTTACTTTGAAATAGGCTGGAGAATCTTAATTTCTCATGAATTCCAGAGAGGGTTGATATTTCTGACGTTTCTAGAAAATCCTTAAAAATGAAAAATCAAAGCGGGAAGATGATTAAGACGTCAGAGAACTTTAGCTCCCATTGCTGGAAACATTTCTCCATAAAGGATTGTTCATACTTACCAGCAAAAAGACAACATCCTAAAACATTATATGCTTCTTGTAAAATGATTTGCAAGATTCACGTTAATAATGAATGCATTTTACTAAACAGCAAAAAAGAGAGGTACAGTCATACAACTCTTCAGAATGCTAAATACATGTAGAACAATATAACAGGCAGTTTATTACATCTGCCTGTCCTGAGAATTTTATTTATTTGTAGAAAAAGTGTAATGACCCCCCCAACTGGCTTTTCTGGAATTATATAGCTCAAATGACTAGTGCAAGGTTAACCAAGTGCTGCCAAAGCTGAAAGGACTAGTGCAGGGTTAACCAAGTGCTCCCAAAGCTGAAAGGACTAGTGCAGGGTTAACCAAGTGCTCCCAAAGCTGAAAGGACTAGTGCAGGGTTAACCAAGTGCTCCCAAAGCTGAAAGGACTAGTGCAGGGTTAACCAAGTGCGCCCAAAGCTGAAAGGACTAGTGCAGGGTTAACCAAGTGCTCCCAAAGCTCAAAGGACTAGTGCAGGGTTAACCAAGTGCTGCCAAAGCTGAAAGGACTAGTGCAGGGTTAACCAAGTGCTCCCAAAGCTGAAAGGACTAGTGCAGGGTTAACCAAGTGCTCCCAAAGCTGAAAGGACTAGTGCAGGGTTAACCAAGTGCTCCCAAAGCTGAAAGGAGTAGTGCAAAGTTAAGCAAATGCTCCCAATGCTGAAAGAACCAGTGCAGGGTTAACCAAGTGCTCCCAAAGCTGAAAGGACTAGTGCAGGGTTAACCAAGTGCTCCCAAAGCTGAAAGGACTAGTGCAGGGTTAACCAAGTGCTCCCAAAGCTGAAAGGACTAGTGCAGGGTTAACCAAGTGTTTCTCCTCTTCCTCTTCTTCTTCCAGAAAGCTGTCATTATTACTTTTTTCCTCATTCCGTCAGCAGACTACAAATTTAAAAAAATCAAGTTTCCCCGAAAAATTCTCAGTTCTTAACTAAAGTGTCACAACCATAAAACCTCTGACATCTTATACTCATATAAGCATACATCCCTATGGACTTCTGGTAAAAGCAAAAGTATCCTTTGAAACTATAGTTTCCTTGGTGCAATAACTGAAAAACATTGGTTTGTATTAAATATAATTTGGACACAATTTAGAAATTCTCTGATGTCCAGAATGATGTTATTCAGTTATGTCACTCTAGCCTTGATGCTTAGGAAAGCAACGTATTATAACTATTTGATCTAAAACAATTGATGAAAAAGGACTATCACAATGAAATATGTTTGTGATGTTCATTCCAGTGTAACTTAAAAAGTTCCACTTCTCTGTCGTGAAATGATTTAATTTATATTCCTGTTATGTTTAGCCAGCTAGTCCCAGAATGTCATGCATGCGCACTCGTGGCATTTCCCATTATCCACTGGTGTGTTTTGGGACAGTACATTAATCTGTAAAAGCTGGTTTTAGTTATTTTTGAGCATCTAACTCCAGAAAGAGCAAATGTTAAACTACCTAACAACTGATAAGATATGCGTTTCAAACTTTCTAATATACCTGAATGTAAATTCACTACTTCACATCACAGATGCCTTTTTATTGTTGTTTCTACTCCCATATAAAGCAATAATAATTTAAGAGATACTAGATGTGTTTTTTTTAACACTTTAGGCATAAAACCCATTTACTATGCAGACTTTCTATTAAAATCCATAAGAGTGACAACCATTAAGCAAAAACAGTATGAAGGAACTTGGCCTATCTTAAAGCAGTAATCCACAGTTGTACCTGGGTATATCAGGATTTACCCACAGTTTGTATAATAATCCATAACTTTGGGTGGATATATCAGGATTTACCCATGGATGGTGTGGTTTAATCACAAGGGCAAAAACCGAGTAATTAAACAAAGCCAACTGTGTAAATCCGGATGTACCCACAAACAAGATATGATTCTTGCTTTTATAAATAACATTATTTAAGAAAGAAATTAGTTCCCTTTCTTAAATGATGTGATTCTGTAAGAGGACTTCTGTCTTCTTCAGCATTGTCTTTGTTATTCTACTGTACTGAGCATGCTTATGGGACTTGTGTTCCCATGCTTGCACAGCGAATCAATGATGGAGAAGTGATGGAGAAAACAGAAACTCAGTTGCTGTTTGTTTAGTTTTTTTTTTAACTGTTAAAAACTGACATTTACAGGGACATTGCAAAAATATGAGGAAAATCAGGTATGTTTCTTTTTTAGTTTTGCAGAACATACTTGAATTTTCTTGTATTTTGATGTGTCCTCCAGTATATGTAAATAAAAGTCTGGCTACTCAATGGGACTTCAGCGGCCAGACTTTTTCTGTTGCTATATGCTTGATTTACAATGAGCACTCTGGTTGGGTTGTCTAATCAGAGTGCTCCCTTTTGAATAGTAATGTGTTATTACTGTATAAAGATAAAATTTTCTTCTCTTCTGGACTTTAACAAATGCTTGCTTTGCTTATGATAGCTATAATTCCTATTTCCTGCTCACAGTTTTGGTAGCCACAGTTGTTTTTGGTATAAATGTGTTGAAAAAAGCATTTCAAATACTGTTTAACATTGCTTAGAGATATTTTAAGCTTACTGCCGATTTCTTATATGACTTATGCTTTTTCAAGGATGATTTTCCCACTCCACAGGTGGATGTCTTGGGAACATTTGATAAATCATTGCCATTATGCAAGTCCTAAATACTTCAGCTATAATAAGTTACCATTCCTCTTTAAAGATATTGGTAAGACCCATCTAGAGTATTTTGTTTGAGTCAGGAGACATAATCTTCACAAAAACATCTGTATTTGTTTGTTCATTCATATGATAACCATGTAAATGCGATGACACAAGGGACAATTCAGTCATGGTGACTCAGGATATATATAAAGCACAGATTCTTGTGTTAAGACACAATAGTTTTCCAGCCTTACAGCCTTAGGGGAATAAAACATCTCCCTCCCATAAGGAAAAATAATAGACCACAGGGAAAACTAGCACTTGTTTGCAACAAAGCTGCTGGCTGAGAATCCTAAAAAATCAGGAAAAAAGAGCCATGCACTGTAGACAAACTCAGTTGAGACTTCAGAGTAGTTAATACAGTTGCCACTGATCCTATTGTCAGCGGGGCACTTACAGGTTGAGCTGCCTCATCCCATTTCCCACACTGTAAAGCAGTGGGACTTTAAAAGTCCCATTTTCAGTCGTGCCAAATCGCCATGGAAAAGCTGCAAATACATCCATTTTTTCCAAGGCAATTTGGTTATGTCACCAACCCGGACCTGCAGGCAGAGCTATTCTCTGTTAGGTGCGGGTGTTGTAAATCGTGCAAAAATTGGTTGCAACTCATGAAGGTGGCGGGGAGTCAGCCAAGAAGAGCCCTACAAAGGTCGCATCTATAGAGTGTTTTTTTATTAGAGCTTCTACCGCCGCTAATACTAGAAGACTGTGATTTGCCTGTTTTTTTAAAGCCTTCAAGCCAGCCAGCCACTCCAGCAGGCAGGAAGCCTGCCAGCCAACCAGCCACTTCAGCAGGCAGGCAGGAATATAAGACAGTATTAAAATATGTATATTAGTTATTTTGAGATTTCCAAGTAATTTTTAAAGGTATAAAGTGTGTGTAGGTGTGTGTAATTATAATTGTTGTGGTTGTTTTGGTATGATTTGGAAGCATTAGTTTTTAAAGGCTGAAATGGTGGGAGGAATCTTCACAGATAAATGCAGTGTGATATATTTCTATTGCTGTGGCTTTTTCAGGGTACATTGCATTTACAGATATAAATGTTCTAGGATAGTTTGCACTTTTTCATGTGGAAAGGTGTGCAATTTAATGCTGTCTTCAAGAAGTTAAGATAAACTGCTTTGGGTATTTTTTCTAGTGTTAGCTCTTGCAAGTTAATGTGTATGTATGCATAACTTTTTATTTTTGAGGGGGAATGTTCATAGGTAAACGTAGTACATTTATCATTCTCCTAGGTACTTTTCCTGGCTGTTTCAAGATAGCTTGCTTTTATATTTGGAAATGTGTGTATTTTATTTTTTATGCTATATTTAATAAGGTTAAAATGTACTGGGTTGCTTATAATGTTAATATGGGTGTGCTGCTTTTACTTGGACCTGTTTATTGCATTGTTGTGCTGCGTAAATTACTGTTATAGGTTTATTTTTATTTTTCTTATTAATTGTTGTTTTTAGAGGTAAAAGGGGTCCATGGGTTCTACTGTACATTGTAGTTTACTTTAGACTAGTTGTTCTTGCAAGAAGTACTTTTAAAAGGTAAAATATTTACTTAACTTTATTTATTTATTTTTGCTGGAAGCGTGTTCAGAAGTTAACACAGTGCATTTGGAACTGTGCTAAAATATGTCATCATTGTTTCAGGATAATTTGCTTTTTAAGTAGAAATGTGTGTATTTTGTTTTTAGTGTTGTCTTCAATAAGTTTACAATGTACTGCTTGGATTATAATGCAATTACAACAGGTGCTACTGTTGGGCCAGTTCTTTATTGCATCGTTGTGTTGGGAAAATTACTGCTATAGTTTATTTCTTTTTTTCTAAATTGCTGTGTTCAGAGGCAAATGGGGTCTATGGTGTCTGCTGTGCATTCTAATTCATTTTAGAGTGGCTTTTTAGTGAAGTGAAAATGTGTGTAACTTTATTTTTTGGAGGGGTGGAGGGCATGTTCAGTGGTAAATATAATGCATTTGGTTATCTACAAGTTGTGTTAATGCCAAGCTTTTAGTGGTCAAAATGTCCCCCCTCCATTACGTCATGTATTATTTTACTTTTTTAAATGGTTTGTGTAGATCAATATGTATGTAAACCTTTAGGAAGCTTTCCATGAGCTTGCACAAGTGTATGCATACTGAGCACGTGTGGGTCCGACTGCCATTTTGTAGTAAGCTGTTGAGATGTAAGCATGTATGTCTGTGTAGTCTGTCAGTAAATCAGTTCATTTATGTTTGTACTGCTGCTATCCATCCTGATGTGTTTCTGTGTAATAAAGCATATAAATGAACTAGTCCACCTGTTAGTCTTCAATGGGTAAACCAAGACGAGTGACATGGTGTCAGAATTGGATACAGAAATCTAGATTCAGGACCAAGAAGGCACTCAGTTAATGGTGGAAGAATATAGAGAAATGGATCATCCTTACTGCATGTACATCTCACAAAAAAGATCAGAAACGAATTTCAGGTATCAAAAAAAAAAAAGATTTCTTATTCAGAAAATATAAAACAAAGCACCCAGAAAGCGCAAAACAAATTTCTAATTAAACGAAATGTCCAAAACTGTGGCATATTGATAAAATATTCGAAACGGTCACAACAATGTTTGAAATAAAGTCCAAATTGCATAAAATGAATAAAATAAGGAAAACAACCACATTTTTTTTCACTATGAACTACTTTTTTGCATTAATTAAAGCTATTCAAGATATCCAAAGTATACAAAGTGTTTGCATGTTTGTGTACTATTACAGTACAGTTATTTCTCAAAATACAGCCATTTCAAAGCATATTTCACAAAGTGTAGTATTTCAAAGAATTTAGTGTGCATTTGAATGTTATTACAAGTACTGGCTGTGTATGCATGTTTGTACATAATTAAAAGGGTCATTTTTTCAGTGTGTTTAAGCATACTTTGTTGGCATGGCAGATGGATTTCGAAAATCAGCTCCACTTGTCTTTGATAATAATATTGCAGAGAACTGGAGAGTGTTTGAGCAAGAGTACAATATTTTCATTTTCTGATAAAGATGACCATACAAAGGCATTTATTCTGCTTAATTTAGCTGGTTCAGAAGCTATAGAAAGAGAGCATTCATTTATGTGTGCATCTGCTGTATTTGTGGGGGGGGACCGCCATATAGTTGTACCAGTTGAATCAAGGGTGCTTAAAATGTAAATTTAGAGAAATGTGTAACCCCCAAACAAATATTACGATGGAATGGCACTTATTTTATACAGGAGAGCAAAAGCCTGGGGAAACTTTTACAGCACATATAACTAACTTGAGAAATAAAGCTAAAACTTGTAGATTTGGTGATTTAAGGGATGAGTCAGACTTGTGTGTGGTATTAAAGAGGATGCTGTGAGAAAGATTTTGTTTCGTGACAGTGACTTAACTTTAAATAAGGTCAATGAGATTTGTCAGATATACGAGCTCACAGAAAGGCACACAAATATGCTTACAAATGAAAAATGCATCCTTCCAGTATCTTCTAGTGCTTGTGTTGATAGTATGCAGCACGTGGTTAAAAGAACTAGCCCAAGCACACACATGGCAGCAACTGTAAGACCTGCAAATGCCACTGGGAAACCCCATACCTTTCTACCAAATTCCAGAGTGTGCACAGTCTCAGGGAAGCACAAGGGTGAGTCAGCAAACTCAGAGAGTGTTCCCTCACCTAGTCTCATAGTCAACTTGTCATAATTGTGGTGCAAATTATGAACCCAAAAAGAGAAAGTGGTTAGCTTTTGGTCAGCAAGTGTCATTCTTGTAAAAAGTAGCATTATTCCCAAAGATTTTGTAAATCAAATAAGGGACATTCTTTTGTTAAATAAGAACATTCAAAGAGACAAGTTGATCAATTAGAAAGCTGTTACCCTACTTTTTATGTTGATGGTGTGTCTGTGCTTAATGAAGCAGTCGATGCAGTAGATTTACAGGCAAGGAATGAAGTGTTTTGTACTGTTCGGATAAATGGAAGACTCATAGACCTCAAAGTTTTTACAGGTTCAAAGTGCAATGTTATGTCAGCAGAAACATTTGTTAGAGTATGTGCTAGTGAGAAGCATGATTTGGCAGTGTGCAAAGCTTAATGCTTATGGTGGTGAAGCAATTCAAACTGAAGGTTCAGTAGTGCTTTCATGTTACTCTGCTGGGAACATGACTTGCAATTTTATGTAGTCAAAAGACACATACAGTCATTATTAGGCCTCAGAGACAGTTTGAAAACGGGACTACTTTCATGTAATAAAGAAGTGCACTGTGTAAGCTTAAAAGACCACTGTTCTAATATCGCAAAGTCTATTTTTTCTACCTATGCTGATCTTTTCAAAGACAAACTAGGCAAACTCCCAGTTGTGTACTCCAATTTAGTTAGACCCTGAAGTCAGTCCAGTTGTCAGGCCAGCCCGGAATATTCCAGTAGCTATGCAGAACAGAGTCAAAGTTGAGCTAGATAAAATGGTGCAGCAAGGTGTGGTTTGTCCAGTTGATGAACCAGTTGAATGGGTATCTTCTATGGTAGTAGCTCATAAGAAAAGCTCAGATGATATCAGAATATGTATTGATCCACGAGATTTGAACAAAGCACTGAAAAAACCTTATCATCCAATGCATACAGTTGAAGAAGTCACTGCTGTTATGCCAAATGTCACTGTTTTTTTCTGTCTTAGATGCAGCGAGTCCATTCAACAAATTTTGCATGGCCAAAGATCCTCATTGCTAACTACCTTCAGTACTCCTTTTTGCAGGTACAGATGTTTGAGAATGCCATTTGGGATAAATTCTGCCAATGAAGTCTTCCAGCATGCAATGGAGCATTTTTTGGGGGGTATCCTTGTGCTGTTATACAGTAGTAGATGATATTCTAGTAAGAGTTAATAGCAAAACTGAGCATGACAGAAACCTCAAGAAAGTTCTGGAAAGAGCACGTGAAGTGAACCTTAAGTTGAAGCCTCAGACGTACAAATTTAGGCTATGAGAAGTTACTTATGTTGTTCATTTATTTACAAGTTTAGGCTTGCAACCAGATCCTTCCAAACAAACAGCCATTCTCGAGATGTCAGCTCCAGACAATGTTGAAGCCCTACAATGTTTTCTTGGCATGGTTAACTACCTAGGCAAGTTCATTCCAGACTTAAGCCAAGTTTCAGCACTGCTTAGAGAGCTGACACACAAAGATGTATCTTGGTCATGGTCAGAACAACACCAGAGAGCATTTGATGTCCTAAAACAAAGAACTGCCAGTCCACCAACTCTCAGCTACTATGATGTTCATAGGTTGGTACTAGGCTATACAAGCCTAGCCAAACAATTCCCCGGATATTTCTTCCCACAATATTTATTTCCTTGGTCCCCTGTCTAGCAGGGCGACTGACGTGATCCTCGGGGTGAATTTCCTATCTCCCATCCAATCTTCAAGGTTCCTTTTGAAGAGGGCCAAAGAGGAGCTCTGCTTGACATGTATGGGCAGTCAATTCCAGAGTCTGGGGAGTCTCTGGGTCAGGAACCTATCCCTCCAGCATGTTTTGTTCATTGTGATGACAAGGTTTAGATTCCTGGAACATGCGTCTCTGAGGGGATTGGGATTTCATTAAGTGTAGCATGTCCAACAGCTCTGGCTTTGACATGGCTTTGCATGTTAAGCAGAGATCGCCTCTGAGTAGACGATATGCAACAGAGTATAGGTGGAGGGTGGAGTTTTTTTTATATGCATAGGGCATCTGCTTTAGGCCTGTGATTCTTTTAGTGTGGTATTTCCGCAGCCTTTCCAGTTGTTGCAGATATCTTGAAAGGTACATACCAAACGGGGAGTTGTATTCTGTAATGGGGCTAATGAGGGATGAGTACAGAAGGACAATTACCTCTTTTTTCTGGATGAAAACCCTTAGTGATGAGGTGTGCCACATAGAAGGATTTCCTGACTGTTGTGATGATGTGGCTATTGAAGGTGAGACCACTGTCCACCTGTGTCCCTAAGTCTCTTATCACACTTTCAATGTTTGGTGTACTGCCGCCTATGTGGTAATTCACGAGTACATGTTTTTTCCCAAAGGTGATAACTATACATTTCTTGGCATTGAGCTTGCACCCATGGCTCTGGCACCAAGCATCTGTTTCTGTAAGGCCCTTTTGTAGAATATCCACATCATTTGGAGATTCAATAATGGCTTCCAGTTTGCAGTCATCTGCGAACTTTGTTAGCCAGAGTCCCTTAGTGTTGGCCTGTACTTCAGAGAAGTAGATGCCAAACATGAGCAGTTCCATGACTGAACCCTAAGGTACTCCACTTGTCACTTGTCTGGAGCTGGATTTGGAGTTGGCTGCTTTTACAGTGTGGGTTCTGTCAGTAAGCCAGTTGGCAACCCATCGAGTGATGTAGGGATTAATTCTCAGCTTAGTAAGTTTATCTATGATTCCAGAGTGGGGGTGGAGTTGAAGGCCTTGACGAGGTCCAGATAGCCTGTGTGGACCACCTTACTCTTGTCCATGGCTCTGGAGACTGATTCGAAGAAGTAAATCAGGTTCAGGAGACAAGATCGGCCCTTCAAGAATCCAAACTGTATGGGGTCCAGTGTTTGAAGTTGCCAATGTCTTTGTTTATAAATTCCATGATATGTTCCATGGCCTTGCAGATCAGGCTCATCAGACTGATGTGGTGGTAGTTCCTGGGATCCAAGGTGGATCCCCCTTTGTGAAGTGGGATAAATGTAGCTGTGCGCCACTCAGTGGGCATGAAGCCTAAGGTGAGGCTATGATTAAACATGACACTTAGGTGAGGTGCCAGTTCATTTTGTAGTTCATGTAGTACACAGCATGGGATGTCATCTGGTCCCATGGATGCTGTATTCTTAGCTTTGGAGAGTGTGTTTTTTTTACCTGTGTGGCCATTATTATCAAAATTTGGCAATCTTTTGGTATTGAGATGGGCCCTTTAGGGGGGTGAGAGGGAGTGAAGTTTGCACTGAATCAATCTGCCAGGATATTGGCAATATCCTTGGGATCAGTATATTTAATGCCATTCTGTTGTAGCTCAGAGCAGATCTGAACATTGCCATTTAGATTCTTGACATAGCTATAGAATGCCTTGTGGTTGTCTTTGGAATATTTGGCAATTTTATTTTCGTAACTAGCTTTGGAGGATTTTATGAGGGATCTCAGCTTCTTACTGAGGCTGTTAAGGGAGTGTTTTACATCCTGGGATTTTCCTCTTTTCTGCAACAATTTCTTCCTTTTGTTGTAAAGTTTGTTTATGGAAAGGGGCCACCAGATTGGCTTCCTTTTTTTGGAGAAGAGCATCTTGATTCTACTGGGGATGGCATGATTCATGCACAAGTGGATGTGCTTGTACAGTGCCTTACTGTAGGATTCAGCAGTTGAACTTTCAGTTCCCGTCTGCATGGGTGTCGTGAAGTTTGTCACTTCTAACTTGAGAAGCATGAAGCTGACTTTAGAGAAGTTTTTTTACGGAGGTTTCCTTACTGGGGGGTGGGGGTGGGATGTGAATGTCAAGGGTGATTAGCTTATGGTCAGACCTGACCAACGAGGTGGTGACCGTAGGTGTGGAGCATCAATTTCCCATGTTGGTAATGACAAGGTCTAGGATATTGGAGGCCCTGGTGGGACTAAGGATTAGTTGATCCAGGGAGTTGGAATTTATGAATTCCAAGAACCATTGGGCAAAGGTGTGGGTACACGAGTAGTTTTCCCAGTTAATGGCAGGGTAGTTGAAATCACCCAGTATTAGGGTGTTTGGTTGTATCTTAATATTTTCCGGTATGTTTAGAAAGGTGTAGTGAGAATCTTGGGGCATTGTGGGGGATCAGTAGCAAGCTACAATTTGGATTGTTATCTTACCTAGTATTAGTTGCACCTGGGAAATTTCAGACACATTGTGTTGGGCAACTAGCCTGGTGTTGTGAATATCTTGGTGAATATGGACACTCCTCCACCTTTAGTGTTTTTGTCCTGGTTTGGTGGCTGAAAAGTGTGGTAAGTGTTATAGTCTGGTATTGCAGGGGTGCTTTCTGGATCCTTGAACCAGGTCTCAGTTACTGCACAGATATCGATGTTCTCCATTTTTAGGAGTGCCTTGAGAGAGTGCTTTTTATGGCTTAGACTTCTAGCATTGAGTAGCATTACCTTCAGATTTTGCATGCTTGTACCTGTTATGGTGGTGGTTTTGCCCTTTGAACTTTGCCTAAAAAAGACACTATAGGGGGGGCAGTAACTCAAATCCCAGGGGTGACAGATGCAGACTATCTCTGGCAAAGCATCATGGTCTGTCGATCATGTCGTCCCAGGCAGACAGACACTGTATCCCCCTTGAATGACACCAGAAGCTTAGCCAATTGTTGAAATCAATTATTTTGTCCTTATACTGTGGTATTATTCTAGGCGAAGGCAGGATGCTACTCTGGGCTAGGGTCATACCTGCCTGGGCCACATGATCCGAGAGCTTTTCCATGTCTCTTTTCATGTAGTCCAGGGAGGTACATCTCAAGTCATTCACTCCAACATGGACAATGACAGACTCATATTTGTACGTGTTGTGGAGTAACTTGAGTGCATGAGTTATGTGCCAGATCCTGGCACCCGACAGGCAGCTGACTGTAATTTTCTCCTTGTTCAGCCTGGTGAGTGGGACATCAGTGTGCCTGACTATAGAGTCACCTATAACTAAAGTGTTGGGTATGTTGTCTTGCCTTAGGGGCTGTTGTTGGGTGGCACACTGGTGTTGTGAGCTATGTGACACTTTGGTTGTGATAGGTGTTTGTTTGCATTTCAGCTTCGGAGATCCTTGTTGCTTGGGCAGGTTACTGTTAAGGGCCTCCACATATGTGGGTTTAGTGTTGCTATGAGTGGGTGTTGGTGGTGTAGGTTTAGAAGGGCTATGTGTTGCTTGAGGTGTAGTGCGAGTGTTAACCTCCTCCTCATGACTGTCTAGCACAATCTTGGGTGGAGAGAGCTTTGCTTCCAGTTTGGCTATGTAAGTGCATCTGTCGTAGGTTGTAGTGTTGGGTGGTAAGAGGATAGGGTTGTCTGTGTACATGAGGCAATTGCTGCATTGCCCAGTATGCCCAGATTCACCAGGTGGACAGGAGAAACACCGGAAGCTGACCCTTGGACATGCCTGGTTTGGTGCTTTTTTTTTGTAAAGTACAAGAGCTGTTTTCCCTTACCTTAGCAAGGTACTTTGTAATTATAGGCTGTTTAGTGCCTACAATTACTTTCTCCTTATTAACAAGGAGAGTTGAGTGCTTGTATCAGTTTAAGACTTCCAAGTGCTTTCCAGCAGGTTTTAAAGCAAGTGCTAGTCACAGGGATGCTTAAAGTCAAGATGGAAAAAAAATGGTTTATCCTAAACACTGCAGTGCACACTAGGGGAGTTAGATGCGAAAGTAGGTAACTTAAGTTTTAGCTGTCTAAAAAGTTAAGTTTTAGTGGAGAATCACTATTTTTAAAACAGCAAGATAGATTCTGGTACTATGGAATACAGTAGGATGGCCAATAAATTTAAATAGCTGAAGGGGAGTGATTTCAAAAAATGATAATTTTGTGCTTCCTCACACAAGCCAGTAAAAACAGAGAGGAAATGAGATATATCGTCAAATTAACATAAGGGGAAAGCAAATAGAAAGACAGTGGTGTTTAAGATTATTACAGTAACCAGGTGGTAGGGTAGGAAAAAAATGTCTGCCTGACTCACAAGAGAGAGAGCTGTGGTCTCTTTTCAAGTTTTAATATGCAGTTGAAAGCAGAATACAAGTAAAACACAAGGTAAATAAAACAAATCACAGTATTCAAAACAGAAAAAGACAATAAAGTAATACAACAAATAAAAAGCAAACTAACCTTTCCCTCACAGCAAAGTGTAGCAGAGTCTGGGTGAGCCTTTCTAGTAAAGCTCTGAAATGTTTTATTTTACCCCTTAAATAGAAGGTTTAGTTCCTAGCTCCACCCCCTCAGTTCACAGATGATTAACCTTAACTGACCTGTTCTATTGACCTATACTAATTTCTGCCTGACTCACAAGAGACAGAGCTGTGGTCTCCATGTTTTAATATGCAGTTAAAAGCAGAATACAAGTAAAACACCAGGTAAATAAAACAAATCACAGTATTCAAAATAGAAAAAGACAATAAAGTAATACAACAAATAAAAAGCAAATTAACCTTTCCCTCACAGCAAAGTGTAGCAGAGTATGGGTGAGCCTTTCTAGTAAAGCTCTGAAATGTTTTATTTTACCCTGTAAATAGAAGGTTTAGTTCCTAGCTCCACCCCCTCAGTTCACAGATGATTAACCTTAACTGACCTGTTCTATTGACCTGTATTAATGTCTGCCTGACTTACAAGAGACAAAGCTGTGGTCTCTTCAAGTTTTAATATGCAGTTAAAAGCAGAATACAAGTAAAACATGAGGTAAATAAAACAAATCACAGTATTCAAAATAGAAAAAGGCAATAAAGTAACACAACAAATAAAATGCAAACTAACCTTTTCCTCACAGCAAAGTGTAGCAGAGTCTGGGTGCAGTCATTCTTCAAGAGGGTAGATCAGTAACCTATCCATCCAGAACTCTAACCCAAACTGAAATGCAAAATGTGCACATAGAGAAAGAGCTCTTGGCAATTTTTTTTCATGTTCGAAGTTCCATGATTATATTTATGATAGACCTCTCCAGACTGAAACAGATCACCAATCTCTAGTCACATTTTGAGGAAAGCCTATGCATACAGCTCCTGCCAGATTGCAATGCATGATGTTAAAATTCCAAAAGTATAATTTCAATCTTGTTTACACAAAAGGCAAACTTCTTGCTGATACTTTGTCCAGACCAACCAGAAATAGCACTGAACAGCTTGAAATTGAAAATGAGAAACTTGATTTTGAAGTCATGGAAATGAGAATGTTTTCTTCTACACATTTTGACGAGCTTAGAAGTCATACAGCCTCAGATCCAGTTCTTCAGAAGCCAACCACTTTATCAGTCAAGGATGGCTGTCAAAGTAATCTTGCTTACCAGTACATCTGCAACTTTATTTTCCTTACAGAGATGAGATTTTGTCAGACAATGGTATCATCATGAAAGATCCTAAGGTGATTGTACCAAAATCCTTGCAACAATAGTATATTACTATCTTGCATCATGGCCACCTGAGAACTGATTCTACCAAAAGAAGGGCAAGAGAACTAGTATTTTGGCCTACTGTGTCACAAGATACTGACAGACTACTTTCAGCTTTTTCTGTATGTAATAGTACCAAGTCACATCAACAGAAAGAACCACTTCAACTAAACCAGATTCCTGAACTACCTTGGTCAACAGTAACTACAGACATTTTTGAATGGAATGGTCAACATTACTTGGTGTTAGTAGACTCATTCCAGTTAGTTCGAGATTGACCTTCTTCCTAATCTACCATCCAGTACTGTCATTACTAAGTTAAAGCATCATTTTGCAGTCCATGGTAGTCCACACAAAGTTATTTCTGACAATGGTGCACAGTTTACAAGCCAGCAGTTCAAAAGATTTGTTGAACAGTGGGACTTTATTCATGTTACAAGAAGCCCTGAGTAGCCATAGTCAAATAGTTTAGTAGAACGTGTAGTTCAAAGTGCAAAACAATTACTAATGAAGTCAAAATGAGACAACAGTAAGCCAAGACGAGCAACAGTTTGTAATGTTAATTCCCTTCTGCTCCATTCCTTACAAACAAGAGCAGACCTAAGCATGAGGCAGCTACAGGGTTTCCAAAGAAGGCATGAGGCTTTCCAAAAGTTCTAAGAAGGGTGCAAGCACCAGCTCAGTGCAGTATAAGCATGAATTAGCAAATCCCAAACCTAGCTTTATTGCTAAATGTGATAATTGTGGTGAGAATCATGAGGCTAAAAGAGAGAAGTGCTTAGCATATGGTCAGCAATGTCACAAGTGTAAAAAATGGAACCATTTCCAAAAGTTTTACAAATCAAGTAAGCCTCACGCAGTTGTAAAGAAAGGATGCACAAACAAGTTGATCAAGTAGAGCCGAAGCAGTCAAATTTCTATGTAGATTGTGTATCAGTGCTTGGTGAAAGAGTTGATGCAGTGAACTTGTTAACAAGAAGTGAAGTATTTTTGTACTGTCCGGATTAATGGAAAATCCACAGAGCTCAAAGTAGACACTGGTTCAAAGTGTAATGTTATATCAGCAGATACATTCACTAGAGTGAGAAGTAACAAGCAACTCAATATAACCATTAGTGCATAACTTGTTGCTTATGGAGGTGAAGAAATTCAAACTGAAGGTTTAGTGATGCTTTCATGTTATTTGGTTGAAAACTGTTACAACTTGTTATTCTATGTAGTCCAAAGACCAGTGCAATCTTTATTGGGTTTCAAAGATAATTTGACAATGAATCTGCTTTCTTTTACTAAAGAAGTTCATTATGCAAGTGAATTTCTGAGTTCTAATTTCTCTGAATCCATTTTCTCAGCGTATGCTGATGTTTTTGATGACAAGTTAGGCAAACTTCCAATTGTGTATTATATGAAGTTAGACCCAGTGGTTACTCCAGTAGTCAGACCAACAAGAAGAGTTCCGATAGCTATGCAAGATAAAGTTAAGACTCAGTTGGATAAAATTGTGCAGCAAGGTGTGATTTGTCCAGTCACAGAACCAACTGAATGGGTGTCGTCCATGGTAGCCACTCACAAAAAAGGCTCAGACGAAATCATACCCAAGAGATCTGAACAAAGCATTATAAAGACCATATCATCCAATGCACACAGTTGAAGAAGTTGCAGCTCTAATGCTGAATGCTACTGTATTTTCTGTTTTGGAAGCAAAGAGATTGTTTTGGCAAGTGATGCTGGATTGCAAATCATAATTTCTGAGTACTTTTCAATACTCCATTTGGCAGATACAGATTCCTAAGGATGCCATTTGGAATAAATTCTGCAAGTGAAGCTTTTCAGTGTGCAATGGAACAATTATTTTCTGGTTAGCCATGTGCCATAATAGTAGACGATCTATTATTTGGAGGCAATGGTGAAGCAGAGCATGACAGAAACCTCAAGAAAGTTCTAGATAGAGCACGTGAAGTAAACTTGAAGCTCAATCCTCTGAACTGCAAATTCAGACTTCCAAAAGGTACGTACATAGGTCATTTGTTTACGAGTACAGGCTTGAGACCAGACTCGACCAAGAAAAGTGGCTATTCTTGAAATGTCAGCACCAGATAATGTACAGTACAAGTTTTACAGCATTTCCTGTGCATGGTCAAATATTTAGTCAAATTTATATTAGACTTCAGTGAGTTGACAGCATCTTTAAGAGAGCTCACATGCAAAAATGTTGCATGATCATGGTTGGAACAACACCAGAAGGCATTTGAAGACCTCAAGGAGAAAATTGCCACCCCCACCTACGTTAAGATACTATGATGTGAATAAACCAATTACTCTTTCCTGTGATGCTTCAAAATTTGGTCTAGGCAGTCATACTTCAAGAGGGCAGACCAGTAGCCTATGCATCCAGAACACTAACCCAAACTGAGATGCAGTATGCTTAAATTGAGAAGAAGTTTTTGGCAATATTATTTGCATGTTCCAAGTTTCATGATTATATATATGGTCGAGCTATTCAGATTGAAACTGACCATCAACCTCTAGTTACTATTCTAAAGAAGCTTATGCATTCCACTCCAGCAAGATTACAAAGAATGATGCTCAAATTGCAAAAGTACAATTTCAATATGATCTACGCTAAAGGCAAATTGCTCTGTCTGGCTGATACCTTATCCAGATCACCCAGAAATACAATAGAACAGCTTGACGCAGAGAATTTTGACTTTGATGTGATGTCAGTGCGTAATTTTTTCACCACTAGACTTGATGAGTTAAGAGATCACACTCAGACTGATCCAATTTTACAGAAACTCAATCACTATATTAATGTCAGATGGCCATCAAAGCAATCTAGTGTACCACCTGAAGTGCAAACATATTTTCCTTACAGAGATGAATTGTTGACAGAAGATGGTATTATTTTCAAAGGTCCTTAAATTGTTGTTCCTGCTTCCATACAACAAGAATATATCCAGATTTTGCATCATGGAGACCCAGGGTCCACATCTACTAAGAGAAGAGCAAGAGAATTAGTATTTTGGCTTTCATTATCAAGAGACATCGATAGAGTTCTTTCTTCTTGTTCAGTATGCAATAGTACCAGATCACATTTGCAAAGAGAACCACTTTAGCTAAGTCCAGTTCCTGAACTACCTTGGTCTGCTATAGCAACTAATATTGAGTGGAACAATCAACACTACTTAGTTTTGGTAGACTCTTATTCAAATTTGTTTGAGATTGATCTACTACTTAACCTAACATCCACTGCTGTTATTACTAAATTGAAATGTCATTTCTCAGTTCATGATAGTCCACACAAACTTTTTTCTGACAATGGTACTCAATTCACTAGCCAATTGTTTTCAGAAATTTGCAAAAGAATGCGGCTTTGTACATATCGTCAGTCCAATGGTCTAGTTGAACATGAAGTGCAGAGTGCAAAGTAATTACTTGAAAGGTCAAAGAGTGACAATACGGATGTGTTCTTGAATCTACTTAATCTCAGAAACATACCACGTGATGATATTCTTGGCTCACCTGCTCAAAGACTACTTTCCAGGCAGACTAGAACTGTGCTAAACTATATATTCAAGTTTGTTGCAGCCTAAATCTAAGAACAATAAAACCATCGAGGCTCAATTGTTTAAGAAGTATAATATCCAGAAAATGATTTACGACAGATCTAGCAGATTACTTTGTCCATTGAGGGAAGGAGAGATGGTACAAATTCAGACAAAAGATTTTGATCAAATAGGACAGATTACAGGCATCTGTGGTGAGCCAAGATCCCACTTAGTAAACTCAGAGAGTGTGGAGTGTAGGAGGAATAGCAGACATATTCTTCCTGTACCAGAATCATTATCATACCTCTCAACCTGGAAACATCAAAAATCTGGACAAGGCCCATGAAAAATAGGTACAAATCTGTACGCTGATTAACATATAATTTGCATACATAATTATGTAACCCCACCCACTCCAATGGAATTGTGGGATAAACATTCAAACGCTAACTAAACAGAACCAAAATATGGCACCAGAGCCTCCCTGCAGCCATTCCAATGTCCCATTACCTGGTTATTTTGCCCTATTTACCATAAACACTATAATGTACATACTGCTTTGCTTCTACAATGTTTATTTGTATTCATTTAAAATTTTTATTTTACATTTTATAGCATAAACACTACTAGACCTCTGCTAAACAAAGCAGTACAGTCTCACAATGAAAATAGAATTAACATTATAACTTCTCTGCCCTTGAAACTCACATTCATTGAAACAGCATTGATACCCACATTCAAAGAAAATGCATCTGGCAAGTGATGGATAATGACTAGCTTTGGGCTGTTTTCAAATCATAGGCCCCCTTGCACACAAAACATACATGTGTTCTTTGAAACACCTTCCTGACAGTAATAAATTATATTCCTTGTATAATATAGCACACTTGTTACAGCACGTTTTAAATTTGTTTTGAACATTTTTACAGTACGCAATGAAACAAAATGCATGAACCAATAATTGACTAAACTGCCCAATTCAGAACATTTCCATCATAAAAGTCTGTAACATCTACAATCCACTAGTATCAGTAAATATGCACAATCTCTGCAGAAGTAAAAGTCATATAATTCTACATTAAGGAGATATATAACTAATGAAGAGGTTACTGCTAGCAAACAACTTAATATTTCATTGTTTCATCTACAGATAAAGTGCCTGTTGCCCTTGCGATATAAATTGCCTATGTTGCATAAAAAAAAAATGATAAGCTAGTAATATTACAACAGGGAATGGATGACAAACTGATAACAGGTTCATAATTACTAGGTATCTCTGCCAAAGAGGACATTGTCAGGGCTGCAAAGTACAACAGAGTACAGTGTCAGCAATCTATCTACATGCTGTGGGAGTAGAACCCACATCCTTCTATATCAAAAGCAAGCATTCTACCCGTCGTACTACTGACAACACAGACACACTTACCATAAGCAGCATTACACGTCTCTCTCCCTGAAGGCCTATGCAGCATATGAAATATGTAAATAGCCAACATTTATTGGGAAGGGGACAAAAGCCCAAAACCAGGGACACATTTTAAACATTGCTTGTATGATCTTAGAAAAGTTGCTACTATAAAATGTTTTGTGTTACCAACCATGCATTTCCTGAAAGACAGAAACTTAAATGGCTATGATTTAGTAAATTCAGTTCTCATTGGATTTGCCAGAAAACAATAATTTTAAGAGGAACAGACCAAAAGTATGTATGAGCCAAACATTCCAGAGAGAGAGACTGACACACACACACACACACACACCGGTTCCCTATCTAAAAGTCGTTTCTTTCCAGCAAATCTATTCAAAAGCAGCAGTTGTGAATGAGACTGATACAGCATTCTGGCATTTGGCCTATAATTTTCCTTTACATGCAGTTAAATTGTCACAGTTACAAGGACTGCACCTCCTGTTATTTAACTTTCAACAGGAACATCACCCTGATAGTTTCACATCAAGTCACACTGCTACTTATGACAGCTATAGTTAAAGAAGCAAATTAAATAAAGCATGCTTCTCAAAACTAACAATGAATAAATTAAAAGTAAACATAAAATACTTGCTGTAATCAAAAGAAAATGGTTAGCTATAAATTAAAATGTTTTTATTAAATATATTTACAACATGTGGCTTTGTACACTGAACACCATTCGACTAGCGTGTTTATACTGAAGGTGATTACATAAGAAGCTTAGCCGTATAAACAAGCTAGTCTAATGAAGGGATCACTAAGAAAGTGTGGGCTGCAATTTGTTTTATACATTTTGCAGTAACAGAAGTGTAACATGCATTGGCTAGTTTAACATTTATATTTTCTTGTCACATTCACAGCCTGTTTATTCCCTTTTTTAAGGCAATCCCCACCCAAAAATTCAGAAACATTTTAGAAGAATTTCTCAACAAAATGTATGCAATAGTCAACAGAAAAAGTAAAGCAAGGATGAATGGAAAGCCAAGATAAAAAGCATTAACCATTGGTGGCATCATGACAGAATAGCCAGCTTCTGATCAACCACTAAGTGTTTATCTCCATGGTATAACTCAGACACACACACAGGTAAATACTAGTCCACTTAAACCCAAACAGTGATTACTACTTGTGTAAATGTGTGTCAGTATTCAGCTACTTGGTATTAAAAAAAAAAAAAAAACGAAATGTTTTAATATTATTTATAAATGGTCACATTGGCACTTATATAAAACATGCTGAAACTCTAATAAACACAAGTTCAAGAGTGTATATATTGAGAGGTTATAGAATAAGAAGAAACTGCTCTTTAAGAACCGTAGCGGCTGTTATATCCAGTAACAGAAGAGCGAGAGAGATGTTCTTCCTTGCCAGCCATTTCAGGCAAGAGATTTTAAGAGCTCATCTAACTTACCTTATCATCTTTTTGGGAGTTTCCTGCTGCAGACATCATTTCTTTCCCACAGCGGCAGACCAGCAGTCGTGAAGGAAACGTAATTTCTTTCAGCAGCAGATCCATTCCGAGCAGCAGTCATATGCGGGAAAGTCAGTCACGTTTCCTCCCACTTACATTCAAAGCTTCTTTCCGCTTGCATTGAACACCTGAAATGCGTGCATGACGCGAGGAGCTCAATTCCGACAGGCTGATGGAGCTGACGTCATCGTGCAAGTGATGACGCCAGCTCAAAACAAAGAAAATAAAAAATTTGAAAAAAGAAGCCGGGAAAATCGGAAATGAAGGGGTGCCACTCGGGAATCGTGGCACCCCATTATTTGACCCCAAAACTCGGTAATAACCGAATAACTCGGTACAGTTGGGAGGTTTGATCATTATCGTCATCACTGAAATCACAATATTGTTTCTGTGATGCAGAATCTAAATCTGAGAGTGAATCAGATGCTGTTTCCAGACTAGAATGTGTTCAAAATTCTGATTCCATTCCAGAAAATGATTCAAACATTCCACAGGCCAAGCATTTTGCAGAAACTGTTCCAGTTGATAAATCTAATTCACAGTTTTATGTCACACATTATGGACAAATATCTAAGCCTAGTGTGAAATACACAGCAATGTGGACTTGATTGTACATACATGTGTATTTAGTGTTGTATAATGCATGACTCTGGATTACCTGTGATTTCTGCATACCAAATAGTCTCATAACAATTGTTTGATCTATTTCTCAAAGAGGGAGGATGTAGATCATAGTGTAAGCGTGTGTATGCTATATCTTTAAGAAGCATGCAAGGCTGTATGTGCACTCATAAATCCCAGACATGTGCAATTCCTAGTGCCATTTTGAAGAAGTAGCCAGAGACTGAGCATGCATGATCACAGTTGTTAGTTTGTATATAAGTTACTTATGTTAAAGTCAGTAAGTCTCTATAGTGATGTGTTTGTATAAAATAAAGCTGTTTGAACAGAACCCACGAGGACTCTTTTATCGTGTCCTACACACAAAAGCGATAGGCGTGATAAAAGCAATGCACAATATTATAACAGATCAGGATCTATCATGCACTATTGCAAATAATAAACTAAAAATATCAGCACAGGCAGAAAAACTTAGAAGATACAGAGATAAATTTAAAGGAAAAGTACAAAATAAGCAATTTATTGATGACCCCAAAAACTTTTATAGATAATTGGGAAACAAAGTAAAAGGAAATGAAAGACCACCCAAAAAAGAGTAACATTAGAGTATACATTTTGGAGAAGTATTTATGAAGGTCCTGTGGAACATAACAAAGATGCTAAATGGATAGAAAAAGTAAAATAATAAGTTTAAAGGTACAAGATATGAAATGGGATGAAGTAACAACCAGAGAGATTGAAACAAAGTAAAAAGCCTCTAATTGGAAAACCCCAGGCCCAGATGCAGCACCTAACTTTTGGTTAAAAGTATTAACATATTTGCATGAAGATTTAGCCATGAGTAAGAACTATTTATATGTGCACCATGAATAGACACCAACCTTGCTAACAACAGGAAAAACAATACTCCTACTTAAGAGCGAAACTGCAAGCTACCCTAAAAATTATAGACCAATAACTTGCCTTCCAGCTACGTATAAACTATACACCAGAATTGATGGCGACAGAGTTTATAGTCATTTAGAAAAAACTCAATAATGGCAATAGAACAAAAGGGCAATAAAAGAAAGTCATATGGAACAAAAGATCATCTCTTACTAAATAAAGTCATAATGGAGAATTGTAAAAAGGGGAAGAATCTAAGTATGGCATGACTTGACTACAAAAAAAGCATTTGATAGTCTCCCACATTCATGGATAAAAGAGTGCTTAAAAATGTGTAAGACACATCCTACACTGATCAACTACATTACAGTGACCATGAAACAGTGGCAGATACTTTGCAATTAAGCCATGATAAAGGACAAATTATTATTCCAGGGATAAAAATCCAAAGCGGATATTCTAGGGTGACTCTTTGTCACCTCTGCTATTTTGACCTTAACACATTAAGCTCTCTACTTAACAGATTAGGCCATGGCTATAATTTGGCTCCTAGAAAACAACAAAGTGTAAAGACTTTTCATATTCTCTTTGTTGATTATTTAAAACTGTACTGCTCATCAGATGAGGAACTGAAAGCACAACTGCAAGTAGTCAAAATTTTTCAGATGATATCAAAATGTCATTTGGTCTTGATAAGTGTGCAAAAACAACCTTTAAAGCAGGAAAACTGCAGCACCAAGAAAACATCAGTTTGGTACAAGAATGTGATATAAAAGAACTTGAGCAATATAAATATTCCAGAATTGATAAAGGATCAGCAATAAAACATGAACAAATGTGAATAAAACTTGGTAGGGAATACTTTCCAAGACTTAAATTAATCCTGAAAATAGCACTGACATCTATGAACAAAAATCAAACTATAAACCAATTTGCTCTTCCTGTCTTAACTTACAGTTTTTGCCCCAAAATGTGTTGGACAGATTAGATAGGAAAACAAGAAGGACGTTTCATGCTCACCAAATGATTTATAAAAATCAATGCATACCAAGAATATATATTCTCCATTCTGAAGGAGGTATGGGCCTCCTTGGAATTGATTACATGTATAGATCTGCAATCATGGGATTGCACACACATCTGCTGACCTCACAAGACTCAAATGTAGTGAAAGTTCTGAAACATGAGGAGAATAAATCCAAGAAGACTTCCCTGCTTAGTCTAGCCAAAGCATATCGGTGTCAAGCAGGAATGGAAATCAAACCTGAAGTAGATGAAAATCAGGCATCAACTGAATGTGCCAAAAAAGAAAAAAAAGAATATAAGGTGAAAACCAGATAAGGCAAGAAATGTGGAAAAAATATAGTTGCAAGTACAGAAAACTTCTGGAAGAACCTCATGTTGATCAGGAATGAATGCAGGAATGGTTAAGGAGAGGTGACTTTAAACCAAGAGATGAAAGGTTAATATTGGCAACCCAAGATAGTGGGATGCGTACACACTGGTTTACAAAGTCCATTGAACATGTGGGAGAAACAGACAAATGTAGGTTTTGTAAAACCAAATTGGAAACAGTCACACACCTTGTTTCTGATTGTGACATACTAATGGCAGAAGGACTGTATACTGAAGGGCATAATAATGTGGAAAGACTGTTGCACCTGGGTTTGTGCAAACATTATGGTACTGAAGTGGCTAAAAACACTGGAAACATGAGCCACAAAGCATCATGGAAAATGATGAAGTTTATATCACATGGGATCACCCATTATCAACAGTTCAAAAATAGATGCTAGAAAACTGGATATAATGGTCCAAGAAAAGAAGACAAAAGTAGCATTGATCACTGAAATTGCTACACCCAGTGACTACAGTGTCTTGTGTACAGAGACACACAAAGTCATAAAATATAAGGATCTGCAGGCAGAAATGAGAGTAATGATGAAGAAAGATACCCAGACAGTTCTAATAGTAGTAGAAGCAACAGATCTTATAAAAAAGAATTTAGAATTGTATTTAGATATGTTACCAATCCATGCCCCTGAACGCTCTATTAGAATGAAGTCTAATATAGCCCCATGGCTCTCTAAGGAAACAAAGAAATTAATTCATACTAAAAATAAAATTTGGGCCAAATGGAGATACCATAGAATCAGCTCTGATTTTCTTCACTTTTGCCAACTTAGGAATCTTACAAAAAAAGCTATAATCTCTGACAAAAAAAACTACTACTGTGAACTTCAAGAAAACCATTTTAATAAACCCAAACAATTCTGGTCTTCTATCAACAAACTCCTTTCACCTGGAACATCAAAAACTCCCTCCCCTCTAAACGCAGACCCAGATACCTCTAACCATACTGGAAACACTTTTAATTCCTTTTTTATAGAAACCATTCAATCTCTTGCTAGACAACTGAACACCAATAACTTTTACCCTCCAAATAATCTAATTGACTCTCCCCACAACTTCACTCTTCATCCTATCTCTACCTCTTTCATCTACAAGCTTACTCTCAAACTGAAACCCTGCACCCCCTCTGCTGACAAACTCCCTTCTCTCTTTCTTCAAAAGGCTGCTAAACAGATTGCATACCCAATATCTATACTCATTAATAGGACGATTCAAGAGGGAACCATACCAGATATATGGAAAGTCTCTCACATTATCCCACTACACAAAGGTGGTAGCTCTATTGATTACACTAACTATAGACCTATTGCTCTTCTCTCACCTCTAGCTAAGATAATGGAGAAATGTATCCATCAGCAACTTGTTCAGTATCTCTCTTTACACAACATTATAGCCAACTGTCAACATGGCTTTAGACCTCACCATAGCACCTCCACTGCCCTCCTTTCCTTTGATGATACTATTAACAACTATCGTAACTCCAATCTTTTCTCCTCTGCTCTCTTCATTGACCTCTCTAAAGCTTTTGACATGGTGAACCACTCTTCCCTCATTAATATCCTTCAATCCCTCTCATTTGATAACCTGGCTATTAAATGGTTTACTTCTTATCTAAGCAACAGACAACAAGCCGTTCTTTGGGACAACCATATCTCTTCCTTATTGCCTGTTTCTATTGGAGTACCACAGGGCTCCATTCTTGGGCCACTTCTCTTCTCCCTTTACATAAACGATCTTAACACTGTAATCCCTCAAGCTACCTGCATCCAATACGCTGACGACTCCACTATTATTTGTTCAGCATCTACCTCCTCAGAGCTACTCTCACTAACTCAAACTACCTTCAACACTGTAGAAACCTGGTTTACTAAACGGTACCTCCTCCTCAATGCTAAAAAAACGAAACTGCTCCTTTTCACTCTTACCACTCGAGCCTCCCCATTAAACTTCAACATCTTGTCAAATGACACCACTGTCATCTCTCCTGACCTGACAACAAAACTACTAGGAGTAACCATTGATAACAATCTCACTTTTGATCAACATACCAACAACATCATCAAAACAGTTAACAAAAAAATAGGATCATTATACCGTATTAAGCCATTTCTCACACCTACTACCAGGGCTACTATCGCACTCCCATCTGATATCTACTCTCTTTTATGCATCACCTATTTTCACTAACCTTAAGAAGGCTAACCTAAATAAACTAGCAGTTTGTTACAATAGCATTGCCTGCTTTGCCACCGGTAACCCTTTCAGAACACATCACTGTCATAACCTAAAACTCCTAGGCTGGCTAGAGCTACAAAACTGTCTTATGATCTCACAACTTACTATTGCCCACAAGATACTTTACCAACCTGATAACACCCCTATACTCTCTAAACTTTTAATCCCTTATAGCAATCTTACCTCCCTTCGATCTTCTTCTAAACTCATGACCAAATCTGTAAAATCTCATAACTTAGCTGGTGACTCTGTTCACTAATACTGTAGGTAGGACATGGAATCTGCTACCCACAGATATTACTCTAATCACCTCCTTACCACTCTTCAAACAAAAATCAAACTGTACTTCCAAAATCACTGGCTTTGTTCCTGTAGGACTCCTGACTAACCTTTTCATTCCCTACTCTACCTTAACTATTTACTGTCTTATTAGCTACACATATACTTACTTTTTTTCTTGTCCTGTTGCTCTCCTCTTATGCTCTGACTCACTCCTCCTTTCTCTCCCCTGCCCTCATTTCCATCCTCTTTTTCTTCCCTTCTAGACTTTTGTTTCTCTCTCTTCTCCTCTCTTGTATTTCTACATTAATCCCTTCTAATCTCTTGTTATACTTCTTTCTCTCCGGATTATTGAAACTAACTGCTAATCTTTAGCATTTTAATTGTGATGCTACTACTGACCTAGTGTATTTTTGTGTGTGCCTTAAGTATTTGTTGTTCTTATTACTAAATGTATATTCTTATTGTACTTAAATTTATTAATATGTCTTGTAGTGTAGTTTTATGTATGGAGCTTTTCTCCCCGGGCCTCTACTGAAAATGGACATATATCCAGCTAGACTAGCCCGGTAAACAAATGTAAAATAAATAAAATAAAATAAATAAAATGTAACCCCATATGAATTGCAGGAGGAGTCATTACTGGGCACATTGCAGGTTCTGCAAAGAGCACTTTTGGCTGACATCAAAGACTGAAACAATACTAATTTCATGAACTTTAATTGTACTTTGACTTAGGAATGGGGTCCATTCCCATCATGGTATTAGAAACCCCAAATACTTGGAGAAATTAAAATTAAAAGGACAGCAAAAATATTATATTCATAAAGCTGCATAAAATATTCAAAAGAATTAATCTAACACATAAATGGAGAAAGGAGATTTTGCCAATAGGGACGGTATAAGTATGGGTTTTGAAAATAGGCAAGAGGGGGCTGGAATCTACTGGAGAAACTGGCAAAGGAACCAAGGCATTTGAAAACTAGTGCTGTAAAGGTAATAGAGTGGTATGTGCTCAAGCAGATGTCTGGATTGCAGGTTAGAGACTGCTTACCCTACCAGGGATTAATATAATAGTAAAGGCAAAGAGAAAGGGATATAGGAGTGCTAACTAAATAAACATCTCTGGTAGAGTTTTTGGTTGAGTCAAGAACAGAATCTGCTGTTTTAAAAGAGATACTTAGTAGGGCATATAAAATATTGCATGATAACTAAAAAATCAGAGAATGTAAGAAAAGATTGAGAAAAGAGACTGAAAAGTCAATTCACAAAGGAACAATGAGAGAGCATCTGCATGTCTCTTGAGTAAGCAACAAAGTCCAGAAGGTTTAGGATTTTTGCTTGGAAGTGTTTACATAAGTATTTTTTTACCCTATGCAGAATTCAGAGAATTTTTCCACGGGTAGTTTGCAAATGCTGGAGGTATGATGGAAAAATGAGAGATAGAGAGGAACATCTTTTATTGGGAGTGTAACAATTTAGCAGATTTAAAAATTTTTCTATAGAGTACTTTGTCAGAAAAGTTGGGAGTGCAAATGGCTTTAACTAAGGAAATGATTCTTTTGAGTTGGGACACATGATCTGAATTGTCTATTTTTTTAATTAAATGTAATGCTATTCACTGCAAGTAGCTGTAGCATAGTCCAGATCCAGGCCTGCTTCTTCTGGAACTGTTTGTAGTGGTTTGTTTGTTCTGAGCACATTTCCAAACCATCTTGGATTGGAAGGGGCCTATCAGCACTTTTGTGAGAGAATTGTGTTGATTGGGACCTGACTAGTAAAGGGAGGTCAATCTAGGGCTTGGAATAAGCATCCTCATTGGTCCTTTTGAATTTTCTTAGAGTTTTTTTCAAGTTTTAGCTTCTGGTATTTAGGCCCTGCATCTGAGCAGTGTTCTGCTTGTTTGTACTGAGCAGAACTTAGGTGGGCTACCAGCCACAACTGTGAGCCGAGATGTCAGATGACTAGAGGCTTCTGAGCTTCCAAAAAATATAAGTTGCCTGTTTTTTTTTTATTATTTATACTATTTACTGCAAATTTTATTGCTGCCGCTTTTATACTGTATTTGTTTACTGTGTACTAAACTACACTGTTATGCTGCAATTGACTGCTACACTCTGCCTGTAAAATTGAATTTTATTGCTGTTTTCACTGTTTAGCAAGCTTTTTTGTTATTTCCACTGTTTTGTTAAATATTTACTCATTTTTCACTGTTTTAAAGCTATCTGTTTTACCTGCTCTGTTTTTCCTACCAAGCAGTACTTAATTAACTGACCTGTTAACTGTTTAAATCATTCTTTAGAGCCTCCTGGATGATTTTCTGCTGTTTGAAACATTTTTTATCAGTGTCTCACTGCTATTTTTCTGCTGTGTTAAACATTCTCTAGTGTTTCCCACTGAACCTAAGGTAGCTAGTAGCTGTAACATAGTCCAGATTGAGGCCTGCTGCTTCTGGAACTGCTTGCAGTAGTTTGTTTGCTCTGAGCATGTTATCCAGGCCGTCTTGGATTGGAAGGGGCTGATCTGCACTTTTGTGAGAGAATTCTACTGATTGGGACCTGACTAGTAAACTGAGGCCAGTCTAGGGCTTGGAATAAGCATCCTTATCAGCCCTTTTGAATTTTGTTGGCGTTTTAGCTTCTGATATTTAGGCCCTGCATCTGAGCAGGTTTCTGCTTGTTGGCACATTGTGCAGCACAGTGCACAGCTGCTCAATTGTGTGCCAAAGCTGGACAGTTAAATTCAACAAATTTTCCCTTAAACCAAGGCAGAAATACCCATTCACTGAGCTCCTCCATAATAATTTCTGAAAAAGCCATCACTAGTGACAACAGACTTCAACCTAGCATTATGGATAGTTGGACTACCCTTTTTCTCCTGCCACCCTTGTTGACTTGGGTCTCTTGAGGCAGTGTGGCAATTGCCAAATGTACGCAGGCCATCCTCTATTAATAATAATACAGTCTAGTAAGTACAGAGTGTGAGAGATGTATTTACACCAAGAATCTAGAATCCATGCTCACTCTCACTCAAAACAGTAACATGGAGAGGGTTGTCAACTCACCCACCACTACATATTCACAATCCAAATTTTACCAAAAACACTGGTTACGGGGGATTTCAATGATCTCACCATCAATTGGGAAACCTAATGTAGCCCAAACTCACTAGCAGAAAAGTTCCTTGACTTTGTGAATTCAAATACCCTGGAGCAAATTGTTCATACCCCAACAAGATGAATAAACATTCTAGATCTGGTCCTCACCAACATGTCAAACAGATGCACTGCTGCAACTGTTGGACCCTCATTAGTTAAAACTGACCACAAATCAATCACCTTTGAACTGACACTAACACCAGAACTCACAACGGGTGAAACTAGACCAGGAAATTTTACCAAGGCAAACTCTACTCTCCTAGGTGAAGATATAAATGCATCCCAAGCCCCACCCCAAGTTGAAAGTGGTAACTATGCCAAAGCTTACACTAATGCCCTGTACAGTCACTTGTATAAGTGCATAAACATGGTGTACCAGACAGAATCAAAGCCAGAGCCCCAAGTAAGATCAAGCTGCCATGGTGGACTTCTAGCCTCAACTAACTCTACAATAAATGCAAAAAGTTGCTGTCCAAGAAAACAAAGGCAATAACTCAACAAAGAAAAAGCATCTTCCTCAGCCTTAACAGGCAAATAAGACAACTTGTCAAATCCTCCAAGAGCTCCTTTGAGAGAAACATAGAAAGTACTGCCAAGGATAACCATAAGGCCTTTTACAACTACGTACGTAACCTAAAGGGTAGGACCCAAGCATGTGCAGAAATGGTGGTCAACAGTATCACACACACACTGACCCACTCGAGATAGTGAACCTGATAGTGGATAGGTTTGGTGAAAATTTCACTCCCTTATCCCCTCCTTACTTACAAAAAACCCTCCCCCAACCTTACATACCTGAAGAGCAGGTCCTCAAAGCCCTGTTCAAGGCAAAGAACATGGGCTCTATGAGACCAGATGACATCCCAGACTGTCTTCTAAACAGGCTAAAACATGAACTAGTATCACCACTAAGTACCCTTTTCAATCACAGCCTAACCACAGACTTTGTTCCTGAGGACTGGAGAACAGCTACAGTTATTCCCCTTCACAAAGGTGGCCTAGCAACACACCCAGGGAATTACAGACCCATAAGCCTGACCAGCCTCATCTGTAAGGCCATGAAATGTATTATTATAGACCTCATAAATAAAGACATAGGTGCCCTCCAAACCCTGGATCCTTCCCAGTTCGGCTTCATGAAGGGCAGATCCTGTCTATTAAATCTGGTCGATTTCTTTGAAAGTGTGACCAGGACCATTGATGGCAGCAAATCTGTGTACACAGCATACCTCAACTTGGCAAAGGCTTTTAACACAGTCCCACATTCAGGCATTATCAATAAACTAAGCAAACTGAATTTAAACCCCTTCATTGTAAGATGGGTTGCCAACTGGCTCACAAACTGGACACACACTATCAAAGTGGGTGACTCCACATTAACCAGCAGACCTGTTACCAGAGGGTACCACGGAGGTCAGTGCTGGGCCCCCTACTGTTTGGTATATACTTCTCAGAAGTTCAGTTCAAAACTAAAGGGTTGTAGCTGACCAAGTTTGCAGACGACTGCAAACTAGATGCAATCATTGAATCCCCAAATGATGTCAGTATGTTCCAGGATGGTGTCATACAGACCATTGACTGGTGTATTAGTCATGGCCTCAAACTGAATGCAAAGAAATACATCATCATTCCCTTCAGCACAAACAATGTCCCTTCACACTATCAAATCAACAACAATACCCTAAGTACCCATGAAGTGGTAAGGGACCTGGGATCACAGGTTGACCATGACCTTAACTTCGACCACCACATGTCTACCATTGTAAGGAAAGCTTTCCATGTAGCTCACTTGACTAGTAAAGGCATTGCCTTGAGAGTAAAAGAAGTTATAATCCCCTATACTCGGCACTTATCTGGCCCATGATTCAGGATAATGCCCCATTCAGTATATACCGTAATAAGCATCTGCAGCAATTAGAGAGACCTCAGAGGTTTCTAACAAAGAAGATCAAAGGCCTCCAGCATGAGCCTTACATGGACCAACTAAAGTCCTTGTCACTATACTCCGTATCATATAGACTTCTAAGGGGAGACGTATGCCTGGCCTACACTTCTAAGAGGAGACTTATGCCTGGCCTACAGAGCAACCCATGACCCAAACCTAATGAACTTACTGCACATCCGTAAATCAAATGGGTCTAGGGATACCTGTTCCAGGGACTTAAATATGGCCTGTGACTTAAATAGAACATGCTGGAGGGACAAATTTATCCCCAGTGATTGTGACGGCTTTGGAACAGACTATCAATTCATGTGAACCAGAGCACCTCTACGACTCTGTTCAAGAGTGGATGGGGCACTGAAACATTTTACCGGGGATAGCACCCCAACCCTCCTGGACATGGGCAATCATCACTAAATGCAATCTTGCGTATTGACTAGTAATTCTATGGTACTACATTGGGTTGAAATAGCTAGGCTTAAAATGACCTCCAGGTCGATAGCCTAGTAATCTCCTATGATCAAAATCTAAACCAGTTGTAACTGAAGCTAAATATTTTAAAGGAGATAAAAGAACTAGAGGTGGGACCTTTAGAAATCGGAAAGTGTAAATTACATAGAAATAAATGTAATTTGTGGGAACAATGCATGAATAATGTTCTGGAGGAGCATGAGGGAGGTTTAAGTGAAGGCAGGAACTGAGCAATATCTTTAATATTGGAGTGAATAACAGTTGTGAAAAAGAAAGAAAACATATGTCATGTATAATGCAGGGATATGACAAATGTTAATATGGTTTGTTTTATTTTTATTAATGCATGCTTGCCTATGCCTTAAGTAATAATTTAATAAAGGTGTTAAAGACATATACTCGTATGCCTGCACTCCTATAAAGTAGCGGCAGAGACTCTAAGGCAAGCATGACTGCTAAGAACAAGTCCCTTTGCCATAATGTTTATAAAGATTGTTGAGGACCTTTCTGACCCTCAGTATAGGCAGACACGAGCTGGTAAACACAATAACTGAATTAAAAAGCATAGAGATAGTTGTGTGGATAGGCTATCCTGTCATTTTGATTTTGCCTCATGTTGCATAACAAGATGGACATACAAAGCTTCAAGGAGCTGTGCACACATGGTGAGTCACACAGCATACATAAAGAACTTATTAATTCATGCTCTCCACCTAACATGGATTGGCAGGTGACTCTGTATAGTGGAAAACAATAGGAGGAGCTAGAAGGACCAGCATGAAACAGTGCAGCAGCGGAGAAGAAAACAAAACAAGATAGGACTATGTCATTTGCTGTTCGGGCAGAGGGGAGGACAGATGAAACCGAGACTAGCAGAGCAAAGGACAAAGATGACCAGCAAGACCTGAGACCTAAAAACAGAAGGAAGGAAGCAAGCTGGGAGAGGCACAGAAGGGCTAGGAGCTTATCCAGGGATAAAAGAACAAGAAACAGAAGCAGCCTGGGCAGAAGCAGGTGCAGGAAGAGAAATGATAGTACAGCCTGCAGATGAAGAGACAGCCACTCAAACATCTTCAGGGACTCTGAATTTAAGGGATGGACAATGGGAGAGCAGACAATTTGGATAGAAGACTCACAAACACCACCACTAACGTGAAGCCAGAAATCAGGTGAGACCCAAAGGATGATGTGAAAAGACAATGAGAATTCTTAACGATGAAAGGACTGGGCATAGAGAGAAATATGAAGGATTCAAGAGAAATATGAAGGATTCAAGAGAAATATGAAGGATTCAAGAGAAATATGCACATCAACCACTTGACAAACTGAAAAGGGGCTAAAAGGAGAATATAGACCTACCTAAAAGGCAGACCCTTCCCATGGATAGAACATAAGAGTCAGGTAAGGGAACTCAAGCAAACTAAGAGGAAGGTAAGCCAAAAAGGTAAGCTTTCTTTATTGCTTTATTTGCAGTGAGAATTTGATTAGCGTTAACTAAAAAGACAAAGTCTTAAATATGCAGGAAAACTGAGTAACATTAACAGCGGTAAAGCCAAAGTAAAAAAGGACTAGAACGTATTGCAAAACTGACAGAAGACTGAGAAAAATTATACAGAGTGTAAATGGGGGATGGATGCTGGAGAACCAAGAGGGGTAAGAATTATAAAAATCTAGACACTAGCTCTGGGTTAGTCTACCATGTAAAAGAAAAATGGACAGTGAAAGGGAACCAGAGTGTAGAGTTAAGGGGGACCACAATTCAGAGTGGCTAGTGCAAGCTGGAAAGTGACATACTTCTTATCCCAGGAGGGTATATGTACATAGGTCCAAACCAAGGAGAAAAGTTCAGAACAGATGCTGAAGAGAATGAGGTTATCCAACAGATGTGGAAAGGGGGTAAATCCACCAGAGAAGGGGTAAGGATAAGACAACTGTAATCACGTGGCAGACTTAGGGGTTATCTAACCTAAGCAACAGGAAATGAATACATACAAGGCTCATCAGGCTAAGGGGGAGATACAGAATTACCCCACAAAACAAACTTGAAAGTCAGAGAAAGAGATATTTTAAGTTCAGAATACCCCAAAAGGGAGTTTTACAACAAATGGGAGGGGTGGAAGGGGGTCAGCTGTGCTCCTCAAGAAAGGGTTGCAGGTAATAATGGAGGAGGTACTGAAAAGTGGAAAGGTAAGATGGTTTATATGGCAAGGGAGGGATAAAGGTAAAAGACGAGCCATTAATAGCATATAAGCACCGAACAATGGGTATAAATGAGGGAAGGTACAGGAATCATGGGGGGAGGCTTTAATGTAAGAAAAGTACCAGAGAAGGACAGGCTATTTGGAAAGAAGGAAGAGAACACAAAGATGAAGCAAGATTTGGAAAAATAGATGAATGTACTTGGATGGATAGACATACGGAGGGAAGAACACCCACAGATCAGCGAGTACACTTTCTTAGGGAATTGCATGATACAGGCAAACTGGCTTGGTAGAATAGTGGGCATAAAATATACTGGGGGATGGAATGGATGGAGAACATAGAAATCTAGGAAAGGATAATATCAGATTATGCACCATTAATCATGATCATTACTGTAGGGAATGTAGTCTGAGGAAGGATGAGATGGACATGGGTAAGCTATAAATGGTGGGAATAACAGGAAAGGGAAAATTGTAGAACACAGTGCAGGAGACAATACAGGACAATTAAACAGACAGGAAAGAGCTGAGGGAGCATTTTTGGGATGTAGTGAAGGTAGCAGTCGGGAAAATAATGAGGGAAGAAGGATGGAGAAGGAAGAAAGAAAGCAGATGAAGACAAGAATACTAGACAGATGGTTGATGGGGATCCAGAAAGAAATATGGCAAAGCGAAGACAGAGGAAAAGAGGAAAAAAGAGACAATGGTAAGATCAAAACTAGTGAGCAAAATCACTACAGTTATTTAATCTGTGCAATGTCACTGGGAAAAAAAAAGCTATACCCAGGCAAAATGAGCAGGAAATGGGCAGGGTGAAATGAAAAAGAAGGAATCAGAGAATACTTCAGGGAGAATTACAGATATATTTATACAGAACAATTAGAGGGAGCACAACAAAATACAAGACTGGGCAAACAAACTTAGAGGAGGGACCAGAAATGGGACAGATACAGAAGTAAATGTTAAATGCAGGCATTATCAAACAGGAAGTTGAAGGTTCATATAATGAAGAAAAGCATAGCAGGTAGCCAAGACAGATTTCCATCAGAGATCTGGGGTGGGGGACAGATGTGGCAGGTACTGAAGGGTATAACAGGATACTGGAATCAGGAATAATCAGGCAAAGGTAATGCTAATACCAAAAGGGAATAGTGAGAGAATGCAAGTAGGAAGCTATCAGCCCACTTCTCTGATTAACCAAATATAAAGATATAGACCAAAGAATTAGCAAGAAGGTTCATCTAGATCTTACCACTGGTAATACAAAAAAGACAGAATGGATTCATAAAAATAAGAAGATGAAACAGAATTGGTAGAAAGTAGTAGAGTTTATATAGAGGGAAGGAAAAAGGGACTGAGGATGAATTTTAGTTTTTAACCTACAAAAAAGCTTTTGACACAGTAAAAAGGAATTTCTCCTGCAAGATGCTGAAGAAGAGAGGAATCGGAGATAATTTCTCAGGTATAGAAATTGTCAGGAGTTTGGGGTGGTGCAGCTTGAGTAGGAGAATTGCAGAGGGGTGTCCAGTATCACAGACTATTTACACTTATGATGTACGCTGGCCTAGCAATTTTAGATAAGGGGCAAATTGGATAAACCAAGAGGGATGAGTGGGACAGACCTCAAATTCCTGATGTGTGTGAATGACTGTATGTACCTGTTAGACAATACAGAGGTAGCCCAAGTAGCAATGTCCATCGTTCTAGATCTACCAAACTATCTCAGGCTTGCACTGCAATATGAAAAAGGCAGTGCTAATCAAGGTAGAGAAGGAAATGGGAGAGGGGGAGGAGTGTGAGATAAAAGAGACATAATTTCACCAAGTACATAACACTGTATATGGGGTCAACCATAGAACAGACCATGAAGAACAACTAGGTAGAAAATAGAGGAAAATTTAAAACAAAGCTGGAGAGAGGAGGAAAGGGGGCCTTCACAATACAGGGATGGGGATAAATGCAGTCGGAATACTGCTGCTTCCACAAATACTATATATACTAAGGAGCCATCAAATAAACCCAGTGGACAGA
This sequence comes from Protopterus annectens, assembly GCF_019279795.1. NCBI lineage: Eukaryota > Metazoa > Chordata > Ceratodontiformes > Protopteridae > Protopterus > Protopterus annectens. The sequence goes on from NC_056748.1 coordinate 275,605,890, forward strand.
AACTGCAAAACTTAGAGAAAGATCTAGAAGACTGGATAGAATGGGGAAGAAGGTAAAGGATAAAAAGAAATAAAGTAAGTTCAAGCAGAAGGACAGAGGGGATGGGGACTACCACATTTACCTACATAATCTTTGACCTGCAACATGGTGTATTGGATACAGACACAAAAAGGGAGATGAAGCCAGAGACTAGAAAGAAAATGTCAGGAACAAAACTGTGAGAGGCATGAAAGAGCTAGGCAACAAAACCTGGGAGAAGGAAAAGGATAACAGTTATGGGGAAAATAGGAATAAATCAGGAGGAGAAATGGAAAGGATATGGGATAAAAGAAGAGGCAGATCTACTTTGAGAAGTGAAAGGAAACAGAAGGGTATTTTAAAGATTAGAGAAGCTAAAACAACATTATGATGTCCTGATAACAGAATGTCAGAAATACTTAAGGAGGAATGGTAAAGGAGTAAAGAGGGAGAGAAAAAAAAAAACAGAAAGCAGAGAGAGTTATAAATGATGGGGAAAAGAAGAATAGGGTACTCTACAAGAAATGAGAAGAAAAAATAAAACAAAGATGTAGAATGGTCTGTGAAGAAAGAAAGGAAGGTAAGAAGAACAGGGTTAGAGAATTAAGAAAATGTGGAAAAGAGAAGTGGAAAGGAAAATCAGTTTTGAGAAATGTAAAAGTGTACTTCAAATAAACCACTGCATGCAGAAGATACATGGGGTAGGAAACCTGACACAGATGGTATTATACAGATAGTATCTACTCATAAAAGACTGATGAAAGAAGGAAGGAAAGAAGAAATCACTACAAGAGGACGTATGGAAAAGGCACTGGGAATATAAAGGGATGTATTTTACAAGGATGAAGAAAACTCATTGGAGCTCTGTCGCTCTTCTTATGTTCATTAAGAAGACATTGAGACTTGGGTGTTCATTTAAGTAGTTTATTGTATACAAATACATCAGAATGGATAGCAGGAACGTTAAATTTAAATGAACTATCTAACTAACTGACTGACTACATACTTCCATACTCACAGTCTGGCTGCAGACTCAACATAAAACTCTTGCTTGCATGTGCTCAGTACCTACATGTACTGCTGACTCACTGGAATGCTTCTTAAAGGTATATCACACACACTGATATACATCCTCCCTCTTTACTGAGCTGCCTCATATAAACAATGACATTTCAATAGGCATGCAATTGATACAGACACTAATAAAGAAAAATAACAGTCATGTCCAGGTTGTTGTGTATCTAGAAGTAGGTTTTGAGATGCAACCTGATCTTGTGACATAATAGTTGGGACTGCGTTTAGCAAAAGGGGCTGGGGAATCTTTTGCTTGAGGAGTTTCAGGGATTTTCTGAGGAATGGGGCTTGCTGACGGAATGTTCTCTGGAACAATTACATTGGACAAGTCAGTATAAGAACTAGAGTCTTTGTCTCAGGCAAGATGCTGTAATACTAGTTCAGACACTGGAAACAAATGCTTCTGATTTTGTCCAAATTCTACTCCTTGTGATTCCACAATGTACGAGCTTGGGTCTTGACACAAGCTTTTCACTAATTCAATGCGATCAAAACATTTTGATGTCTGCATCCTTACCATCTCCCCTTTTTGTAAAGAATGGAGCAGTTTGCTGGTTTTATCATAGTAAGACATCTGGGACAAATGCTTTTTCAACAGCTGGGCTTTTACTGCTCTGTTGTTCTTAGCACTTGGAACCAATAAATTACTGCTGATTGGTAATGTGGTTCTGGTTTGTCTCGACATAAGTCTCTGGGTAGGGGAAGCAAGTTGTTTATCGTGAGGAATGTTCCTGAGATTTAACAAGTTGAGAAAAAACATCCGTATTGTCACATCTGGATTTCTCTAACAGCTGTTTTGCACTTTGAACTGCCGTTTGACTGGGGGTATTCAGGACTACTTGTGATATGAACAAAGTCCCACTCTTCTGCAAATGTCTTGAACTGCTGACTAGTAAACTGTGCACCACTGTCATAAATAACTCGGTGCGGACTACCATGGACAGAAAAATGTCACTTCAATTTAGTAATGACAGTATTGGAAGTTAGGATGGGAAGTAGGTCAATCTTGAGCCAATTTGAGTAACAGTCTACTAACGCCAAGTTATGTTGACCATTCCACTCAAAGATATCTGTGGCTACTGTTGACCAAGGTAGTTCAGGAATCTAGCTTAACTGAAATGGTTCTTTTTATTGATGCGGCTTTGTACTATTACATCCTGAACAAGATGAAAGTACTTTCTTAATATCTCTTGACATAGAAGGTCAAAATACTAGACCTCTCTCCCTTCTTTCAGTAGAATCAGTTCTTGGGTTGCAATGATGCAACATCTTAATATACACTTCTTGCAAGGACTTCAGAACAATCACTTTAGGACCTTTCACGATGATACCATTGTCTGACAAAATCTCATCTCAGTATGGAAAATATGATTGCACTTCTACTGGTGAAAAAGATTGCTTTGAAGGCCATCCTCAATTGATAAAGAGGTTTAGCTTCTGGAGAGCTGGCTGTGAAGCTGTGTGATTTCTGAGCTCATCAAGACCCGAAGAAGAAAAATTTCTCACTTCCATGACTTCAAAATCAAGTTGCTCATTTGTTATGCTGTTCCGCGATTTTTCTGGGTGATCTGGATAAAGTATCAGCAAGATAAAGAAGTTTGCCTTTTGTGTAAACAAGATGGAAATTATACTTTTGTAATTTGAGCACCACGCACTGCAATCTAGCAGGAGCTGTATGCATAGGCTTTCTCAAAATAGTAACAAGAGGTCAGTGGTCAGTTTTGATCTGAATAGGTCAACCATAAATATAATCATAGAACTTCAAACATGCAAATGCAATTGCCAAAAGCTCTTTCTCAGTCTGGGCATACTGCATCTCAGTTTGGATAAGAGTTCTTGATGCATAGGCTACTGGTCCACCTTCCTATAAAATGACTGCACCTAGACCAAGTTTAGAAGCATTACAGGAAAGAGTAACTGTTTTGTGAACATCATAGTAGCTGAGAATTGGTAGGTTGGCAATTTTCTGTTTCAGGACATCAGATACTCTTTGGTTCTGTTGTGGCCATGACCAAATTACATCTTTGTGTGTCAGCTCCACTAAGAGAGCTGAAAGTTGACTTAAATCTGGAATGGACTTGCCTAAATAGTTAACCATACCAAGAAAATGTTGTAGGGCTTGAACATTGTCTGAAGCTGGCATCTCTAGAATTGCTGTTTGCTTTGAAGGATCTGGTCGTAAGCCTGAACTGGTAAACAAGTGACCGATATAAGTAACTTGTCATAGCCTGAACCTGCACTTCTGAGGATTCGACTCAAGATTCACTTCATGTGCTCTTTCCCGATCTTTCTTGAGGTTTCTGTCATGTATGACTTTACTATTGACTCCTACTAGAATATCATCTACTATAATAGCACAGGAACAGCCAGAAAAAAATTTGCTGCATTGCACATTGAAAGACTTCACTGGCAGAATTTATCCCAAATGGCATTCTCAGAAATCTATATCTGACAAATGGTGTACCAAATGTGGTTAATAATGACGATTTTCTGTCAAGCAAAATTTGCCAAAATGAATTCTTTGCATCTAAGACATAAAAAAAGAAGCGTTTGGCATGAGGGCAGCACCCTTTTCAACTGTAAGCATTGGATGATGAGGTTTTTTTAATGCTTTGTTCAAGTCTCTTGGAGCAATACATATTCTGATATCATCTGAGCTTTTCTTATGTGCTACTACCCTGGAGGATACCCATTCAGTAGGTTCTTCTACTGGACAAATTACTCCTAGCTGCACCATTTTTTTCTAGCTCAGCTTTGACTCTGTTTTACATAGCTACTAGAACTTTCTGTGCTGGTCTGATAACTGGGCTGACCCCTGGGTTTAACTTCATGAAGTACACAACTGGTAGTTTGCCTGCAAAAATATCAGCATACACAGAAAAAATAGTCTGTGCGAAATTTGAACTATTGTTATTCAGCCTTACATGGTGGATTTCTTTATTAAGTGAAAGCAGCCCCATTTTCAAACTGTCTCTGAGGCCTAATAATGACTGCATGTGTCTCTTGACCATGAAAAATTGCAAGTCATAGCTGTTCTCAGCAGAGGCACATGAAAGCACTACTGAGCCTTCGGTTTGAATCTCTTCACCAACATAAGCAACAAACTTTGCACACTTTGTTAAATCAAGTTGTTCTGCAACTTTTACTCTAGCAAATGTGTCTGCTGACATATCATTGCACTTTGAGCTGTATGGGACTCCCATTAATACAAACAGTACAAATGATTTCATTCTTTGCCACAAATCAAATGCATTGACTGTTTCATGAAGCACAGACACACCATCAACATCAAAAGTAGGGTCGCAGCTTCCTAATTGATCAACATGCCTCTTGGAATGCCCTCTTAATAAAAGAATGTGTCTTATTTGATTTACAAAACCTTTTGAAATAATTCCACTTATTGCAAGAACAACACTGTGGACCAAAAGCTAAACACTTTTCTCTTTTGGGTTCATGATTTCCACCACAATTACAACAGTTGACTATAAAGTTGGGTGGGGGCACATGTTTTGACTTTCCTGACTCACCCTTATGCTTTACTGAACATGCTCTGGAATTTGCTGGAAAGACTCAGGGTTTCCCAGGGACTGTTACAGGACCTGCAGTAGCTGCCATGTGCTTGGGCATGTTTCTTTTACCCACATCCTGAATACTATAAATATGAGCTTTGTTACTGTGCCTTCCACAGCTATTCTCATTTGTAAGCATACTGTGCTTTTCTGTAAGCTTGTATATCTGGCAAATCTCAATGGCCTTATTTAAAGTTAAATCACTATCTCAAAGCAAAATCGTTCTCACTGTCATTATTAATACCACATACAAGCCTGTCCTTTATTAACTCATCTCTCAAATCACCAAATCTATACATTTTAGCCTTGTTTCTCAAGTCAGTTAAAATGCTGCAAAAGTTTAATTGGGCTTTTCATCACTTGTGTAAAATAAGTGGCTTCCCATTGTAATATTCGGGTACACATTTCTTTAAATGTATGTTTTAAGCATTCAGGGTCTTCCCTTGTTTCAGCTGGTACCATTATATGGTGGTCTTCCCCCTCCCCTGCAAACACAACACATGCATACACAAATGAACTCTGTCTTTCAATGGCCTCTGTACCAGCTAAATTAAGCAGAATAAATGCCTTTATATGTGTGTCTTTGTCAGAAAAAGCAGTTGTTGTATCTTTCGGCTTTTCCTGGTTAGGGGTTGCCATGAAAATATTGTATTCCTGCTCAAACACTCTCCAATTTTCTGCAATATTGTTATTAAACACAAGTGGTGCGAGTCTGCGAAAACCTTCTGCCATGCCCACAGATTATACTAAAACACAATGCAAAATGGCCCTTGTAATTATGTATGAACATTCACACACACCACGTACTTGTAATAATATTCAAATGCACAATAAACTCTTCAAAATACTGTACTCTGCGAAACATGCTTTGAAACAACTGTAGTTTGCAAAATATTCTTTGAAACAACTTTATTTTGTGAAATAACTGCACTGTAATACTACACACTCTTGCAAACACTTTGCACACTTCCGATACTTTGAATAGCTTTAGTTAATACAAAAAATAGCACATAGTGAAACAATGCATTTGTTTTCCCTTTTTTGTACATTTTATGCAATTTGGATATTGTTTCAAATATTTTCATAATTGTTTTGAAGATTTTTATCACTATGTCACAGTTTCAAACATTTTGTTTAATAATAAATTTGTTTTGAGCATTCTGAGTGCTTTGTTTTATATTTATAGCAAAAGAAATCATTTAAGCAAGTTTTAATACCTGGAATTTGTTTCTGACCTATTTTGTGAGTCATTTGAGCAGTAGGGATGATCCGCTCCTATATATTCCTCCAACTTTAACTGGTTGCCTCATGGCTGTAACTCTGGATCCCATTCCGACACCATGTCTCTCTTCTTATGTGCATTAAGATGTTAAGGCTTGGGTGTTCATTTAAGTAGTTTATTGTATACAAATACATCAGGATGGAGAGCAGGAACATTAAACAAACAAACTAACTGACTGACTACATACTTGCATGCTCACACTCTGGCTGCTCACTCAAAACGGCACTGTTGCTTGCACGTGCTCAGTACTTATGCATTGCTGACTCACTGGAAAGCTTCTTAAAGGTATATCACACACACACTGATCTACAAGTTCTACATGGCGGGGATACAAAAGGAGGGCAGACAGTGGGAAGACAAGAGAGCCAAGAACACAGAAGCTCATGCCTTCTGAGATCAAAAGTATTATCACAAAGAACTGGAAAAAGACAATGGGTATTGGAACAAGATCTGCACAAAAAAAAATTCATAAATATAGACAAAAAATGGCAAAAATGGGTCAAGATGAGAAAAGTAGGGAGGAAGGCGATGAGTAAAGAATTGGAGGAGGTATTACAATACTAGTTCATCCACACTAATAACAGGAAATAGACAAAGAAGGGAAAACAATGTAGAAATGGACTGTTGTAGGCCGTATAGGGTGAGAGCAGAAAGTGGATGCACCATGCATAAGGATTGCATGTGAATGTACTTTTGCTTAATAAAACAAATTAAAAACATATGGACATTCAATTATACTAGCCAACCCTCTTGAAAATTGTTAACAGTAAATAGATTAAATACATCACAATGCACAGAATGTTTTGTATCACGTAATGCTGTTAAACAGAACATTTCAAGCGCAAATCTTTATGAACTGCATACCTCACAAACACTCTTTTATCTTGGAGTAATATTTAGTAGTCTAACAAGAAAAATGGCCAGTCTAACAAAAAAAAAAAAAATTATATTTTATTTAAGGAAATCAGGAATATATTCATACCTCTCAGTTGTACGGATTTTTGTAGAATGTCCAGATTTTTGCCTCATATTTTTGGTCCATTTTTCATAAAATTGTGGCTTTTTTGGCAAATTAGTAACAAATCATTAAAGACTGAAGTTAGAAAATAAAGACAGACATTTGAGTTTCAGACTTCATACCCTTCAGAAAAATGTGTGCTAATGCAAAACTTGTTATTCTATCAACTTTCTATATTTGTAAGAGCAATATTTAAAATTGTCCCTATTTTGGGGCCTTTGTCCTACTTTTATTAATGGCTTTGTCCAGATTTCTTGCTCTAAGAGGTTGAGAGGTATGGATACACTTAATCTAAACAGTCAATGACAAGTCATTAGAACATTTCTCTTGATGTGAAATATGTTGAATAAATAATTGCTCCTGAGTCAAGTATGACCTTAGATGGGGCAAGGCAGGGTTATCTTTATATAAGGATGAGTGCTACCTTATAGCAGCAGTGCAAGGTGAAAGCTACCTCATACCAGGCTTACATTCAAAGAGTTGGAATACAGTCCATGGACTGGCTATTATCAATGATTTATGACCCAATATGGAACTTAAGGCTGCTATCAAAGCCTGTTTTTGATCTCTATCCATATTAGGGGAATTCTTAACAGTTCTAACAGTCAAAGCTTGCTCAACAGAAACCAGACAGTTTCCTATCAGTGGACAGCTAACTCTGTAATTATGTTGTTTTCCTTTCACCTAATCTGCAAAAGTACATTCCCTGATGGGCCCTTGCTTCCCTAGTTTGCTTATCCCTTCACCAATCATAACTTGGGACTTCTTTGTAAGGTTCCATTTTCAGGATGTAATGATGAATGTTGTTAGTGCATATGCTCCACAAGTTGGGTGTGCGATGGACGAAAAAAAAAATTTTGGAGTGAGTTGGATGAAGTGGAGATGACTGTACCCAAGGGTGAGAGAGTGGTGATAGGAGCAGATTTCAATGGGCATGTTGGTGAAGGTATCAGAGGGGATGAGGAAGTGATGGGTAGGTATGGTGTTAAACAAAGGGATGCAGAAGGTCAGATGGTAGTGGATTTTGCGAAAAGGATGGACATGGCTGTGGTGAATATGTATTTTAACAAGAGGGAGGAACATAGGGTGACATACAAGACTGGAGGAAGATGCACACAGATGGATTATATCTTATGTAGGAGGGCCAGTTTGAAGGAGATCGGAGACTGTAAAGTGGTGACTGGGGAAAGTGTAGTTAGGCAGCATAGGATGGTGGTCTGTAAGATGACATTGGTGATCAAGAAGAGGAGGAGGAGTGAGAGGGCAGCACCAAGGATCAAATGGTGGAAATTGAAAAAGGGTAATTGTGAGGTGGAGTTCAGGGAAGAGTTAAGACAGGCACTGGGTGGCAGTGAGGAGTTACCAAATAGCTGGGTAACTACAGCAGAGCTAGTAAGGGAGACGGCTAGAAAGGTGCTTGGTATGACATCTGGACGGAGGAAGGACAAGGAGACATGGTGGTGGAATGAGGAAGTACAGGAGAGTATACAGAAAAAAAGGTTGGCAAAGAAGAATTGGGATTGTCAAAGAGATGAAGAAAGTAGACAGGAGTATAAGGAGATAAGGTGCATGGCAAAGAGAGGGGTGGCGAAGGCTAAGGATAAGGCATATGAAGAGTTGTATGAAAGGTTGGACACTAAGGAGGGAGAAAAGGACCTGTACTGATTGGCTAGACAGAGGGACCAAGCTAGGAAAGATGTGCAGCAGGTAAAGGTGATAAAGGATAATGAGGGAAACATACTTACAAGCGAGGAGAGTGTGTTGAGCAGATGGAAAGAGTACTTTGAGGGGTTGATGAATGAAGAGAACGAGAGGGAGAGAAGGTTGGATGATGTGGTGATAGTGAAACATGAAGTGCAATGGATTAGCAAGGACGAAGTAATGATAGCTATGAAGAGGATGAAGAATGGAAAGGCTGTTTGTCCAGATGACATACCTGTGGAAGCATGGAGGTGTTTAGGTGAAATGGCAGTGGAGTTTTTAACCAGATTGTTTAATGAAATTTTGGAAAGTGAGAGGATGCCTGAGGAATGGAGAAAAAGTGTTTTGGTACCTATTTTTAAGAATAAGGGTGATGTGCAGAGCTGTAGTAACTACAGAGGGATTAAACTGATCAGTCATAGCATGAAGTTATGGGAAAGAGTAGTGGAAGCAAGGTTAAGAAGGGACGTGATGATTAGTGATCAGCAGTATGGTTTCATGCTGGGAAAGAGCACTACAGATGCAATGTTTGCTCTGAGAGTGTTGATGGAGAAGTACACAGAAGGTCAGAAGGAGTTGCATTATGTTTTTGTAGACTTAGAGAAAGCATATGACAGGGTGCCTAGAGAGGAGTTGTGGTATTGTATGAGGAAGTCGGGAGTGTCAGAGAAGTATGTAAGAGTGGTACAGGATATGTACAAGGGTAGTGGGACAGTGGTGAGGTTTGCGGTGGGAGTGACAGATGCGTTTAAGGTGGAGGTGGGATTACATCAAGGATCAGCTCTGAGCCCTTTCTTATTTGCAATGGTGATGGATAGGATGACAGACGAGTTCAGACAGGAGTCCCTGTGGACTATGATGTTTGCAGATGACATTGTGAGCTGTAGTGAGAGTAGGTAACAGGTGTAGGAGACCCTGGAGAGATGGAGATATGCTCTAGAGAGAAGAGGAATGAAGGTCAGCCGGACTAAGACAGAATATATGTGTGTGAATGAGAGGGAGGATAGAGGAATGGTGAGGATGCAAGGGAGTAGAGGTGGTGAAGGTGGATGAGTTTAAATACTTAGGATCAATAGTTCAGAGTAATGGTAAGTGTGGAAGAGAGGTGAAGAAGGGAGTACAGGCAGGATGGAGTGGGTGGAGAAGTGTGTCAGGAGTGATTTGTGACAGAGTACCAGTAAGGGTGAAAGGGAAGGTCTATAAGAGGGTAGTGAGACCAGCTATGTTATATGGGTTGGAGATAGTGGCACTGACAAAAAGGCAGGTGTTCAAGCTGGATGTGGCAGAGTTAAAGATGTTAAGATTTGCACTGACTGTAACGAGAGTGGACAGGATTAGGAATAAGTATATTAGAGGGTCAGCCCAGGTTGGAAGGTTTGGAGACAAAGCCAGAGATTACACTGGTTTGGACATGTGCTGAGGAGGGATGCTGAATATATTGGGAAAAAGATGCTAAGGATGAAGCTACCAGGTAACAGGAAAAGAGGAAGGCCTAAGATAAGGTTTATGGATGTGGTGAAAGAGGACATGCAGGTGGTTGATGTGACAGAGCAAGCTGCAGAGGACAGGAACAAATGGAAACAGATCCACTGTGGCGACCCCTAACGGGAACAGCCGAAAGAAGATGATGACATACATATGTAACAATAAATACCATGATGCAACACATTAGTTATTCAGCTCACATCCCTAGAGTCTGCCAGTTTGTCCCATGCCTCCAGCAAGCACCTTCATCCAAATCAAGGAATAACAAAATTTGACATTTACTTAATTAACAAAGTAATGTAAGGGTATACACTTGCAAAATTTAAAGGGAACTACAACTACAATAACTAAGGCTGGAGGAAGAAATACCAATCCTGGCATTCAGAAAGGCTTACTGCAATGCAGAAGCCTTAACTCAGAAGGTTTCTGCATCATGGTAAGCCTTTCCAATTCAGAGACTGTTCTACTGCTATTGTATTTCCAACATGGAAACTATAGCAGAATGGTCTTTCTGGGGAACCCACATGCTGCTAAAATCCACATCCTTATTTAAAGCACCAATGCTCCTGATACAGCAGTCACATATTATATGAGTTATGTTTTAATAAACTTTGTATAGAAAGTATATTCATTGAGTCCAGGAGGCATACATGCTTCTACAAACAGTTGCCACCATAATTCCCTTGATTCTAATAAAGTTGACCAGGGACCACCAATAGGACTATTGTTAACTTTTTCCAATATAGAAAAATGAAATTGATCATTATATTTCTCAGGATGCCAATATAGGGCATTAGTTGTCTTTTTTCTTAGAGATATCATACATATATTCGTATATTCTTTGCTTTAATCTTTGTTCCGTTTTCCCAATTTAATATGCAGGGCAATTTCCACAGAGCGCCACATGTATAACTCCTTGGGTTTGACAATTTCCTTGAATTCTAAATATTTTACTGACTGTCTTAACTTCAATCCCTCTATATATGTAGGGGCTTTAGCAGCATGCTCCACACAGTCATCCTTCCATTCTTAGGAATATCATGTTTTGTGAGATTATCAAAAATATTCTTAAAATTCTGCCCCTTTTTGAAAAGGATCTTTGGCCATGCTCCTAGTTTTGTATATACTTCATGATCATACCTAAGTAAGCCCCAATTTTTATTTATTTATTTAGCATTTGTTAACCGGGAAAGTCTGACTTAGAACAAAGCCAATTTTCAGCGGAGGCCTGGGGAGAAGCACTCCAGATGCATGTCTTTGTAACGTGGGAGGAAACTGGAGCACACAGAGGAAGCCCACATGGATGCAGGGAGGACATGCAGACTCCACACAGAAGGCACCCCAGCCAAGAATCGAACCGGAAAACCTCTTGCTGTGAGGCAACAAAGCTACCACTGCACCATCCTGAGTATTTTAAAATTTAAAAATATTTTAAATATTATAAAATTAATATAATATATTAATAATATTATAATTATATTATAACATTTTAAAATTGTAAATAAGTATTTTACTAATGATACTATTAATTGCTTTGCTATCACTCAAATAAGTAGTGATAATTCCTATTTCTTCAGCCTTCTTCAATTCAGTGGATTCACATTGCAATACTTCATTTTCTGTCTTCACTTGATTAGTGTCACTTCTATTGGCATTACCTTGATGTAAGACAGAAAGAAAATGTCCTGTTTCTCTTTTTCTAATAACTTCCCATTTCACAATCTGGATTACAGGGTAGGATAATTAGAAGTTATGTACTCACCATAACGTTCCATCTGAGTAGGTGTATTCATTTGTCTGCAACCTGTGGGTTATGGATCCGATATCGGATCCGAACCGGCATGGTTTACCAGCTATGGATCCAAGCTCTCAGCTCCTCCCCTCACCCATAATGCCCTGCTCTACCCTCATGACCTCAGATCGAGTTTGCCAATAGCAAGAACACCCTGAAAAGGGTAAAACACATCATATGCAGGAAACTGAAAGGCCAGGGGGATAGGAGGGCGGGATAGTTGCAGACAAATGAATACACCTACTCAGATGGAACGTTATGGTGAGTACATAACTTCTAAATCTGAAGTAGGAGATTCATTTGTCTGCAACCTGTGGGACAGAGTCCCCAGCTACCTGAATCTTGGGCGGCCATCATGGAAGGATATTCCGGAGCACCGCGGAGCCAAAGGATGCTCTACCCCTAGATGCAAGATCCAACTTGTAGTGGGAAATAAAAGTATGAGATGAAGCCCACGTGGCTGCTGCACAAATATCATCTAGAGGAATCCTAGCCTTAAAGGCTGCCGAGGTAGAGACTGACCGGGTTGAATGGGCATGTACACCCTCCGTGCGGGCCTTCCCAAGCTTGATAAGCCAATAAGATACATTGTGAAATCCAGCGAGATAATGAGACTTTAGAAATTGGTTTGCCCAAATTAAATTTAGCAAAGGAAATGAACAACTGGTCGAATTGCCTATGACCAGCCGTCCTGTTTAGATAAAATCTAAGTTGCCTGTGAACATCTAAGGAGTGAAGCTTGTATTCACCTTTGTTTTCATATTTAGGAAAGAAAACAAGGAGGTTAATGGATTGATTAATGTTTGCTTCAGAAGCTACCTTAGGAAGAAAGGACGGGTTGATCCTGAGGTAAACACGGTCCGGATGAAAGACCAAGTAAGGAGGTTTAGCTGATAATGCTTGAAGCTCTGAGACTCTCTTGGCCGAAGTAATGGCTACTAAGAAAGCGGTCTTGAAAGATAAGAATTTCAGATCTACCGTAGCCGGTTCAAGGGGTGGTCAAGGCCTGGAGAACTAAGGAAAGGTCCCAAGGAGGAACCGCTTGCTTTACAGGGGGCCTGAGAAGAAAAGTACCTTTAAGGAAAATTTTACATAACTTGGCAGACATCAGTGGATTGGAGTCATGACCAATGTGATAATGAGAAATTGCCGCAAGTTGTACTTTGACCGTGGAACTGCTGGCACCATCATTAAAAGAGTGGTTAAAAATTAAGCACCAAAGGAAGAGGAACTGTGAAGGGTTTAGGCCTTGCCGCTCCCACAAAGAGAACCGCTTCCACTTGCTGCGGTAGACTTTCCTAGTGGATGGCTTATGAGCTGCCACCAGGATGGCCTTAACAGGGAGAAATACCGGAGTCCTGATCAAGAGTGGAACTGGAGCAGCCAAGCGGTCAGCTTCAGGTTGTCCAGGTTCGGAGGAGATAAGTGGGATGGATGAGATATCAGATCCGTAATGGGATCTAGAATCCAAGGAGGATTCACTGAGTGAGACCTTAGGAAGGGGAACCAGATCTGTCGAGGCCAAAATGGAGCAATGAGAATCATTCTGCACCCCAACCGAGAGGCTTTCTGAAGAACTTGGAGCATCAGAGGCAAGGGGGGATAAGCATAAAGAAGACCGGGTGGCCAAGCATGCACCAGAGCGTCTCTTGGGGAACCTCTGGGAGGAGGTATCAGAGCGAAAAAACTGTCGCACTTGGTGTTTGAGGGAGAGGCAAAAAGATCGCAACAAGGAGTTCCCCACCATGCGAAAATGCGTTCCGCTACCTGAGTATTGAGAGACCACTCATAAGGGGTGAGAATGGTGCGACTGAGTTTGTCCGCCAGGATGTTGGACCGACCCGGAATATGCATTGCTATGAGAAAGCGGTTGGTGGAGATTGCCCATTCCCACACTCTCATGGCTTCTCGACAAAGCGGGTAAGACCTGGTTCCTCCTTGCTTGTTGATGTACCAAACAACCGACATGTTGTCCGATTGAATCGCAATTGTTCCCAAGGGAAGAAAGGCCTGAAGTGCTAGCAACGCTAAGAGCACCGCTCTCATCTCTAGAACGTTGATATGCAGTGAGGTCTCTGAATCGTCCCACGTGCCTTGGACGGTCCGGCCTGCAAAATGCCCCCCCCCCACCCGAGGTGGGAGGCGTCCGTGGTCACGGTGGCGAGAGGGGGAGAAGCACAAAATGGGCGGCCTCCGTGGAGATCTGGAGAGTGTAGCCACCACAGGAGGGACCGCTTGCAAGCCTTGCTGATCACAATGGGATGATGCATAGGAAGAGCAAGATACGACCACTGAACTAGGAGTGTCCATTGAAGGATGCGCATATTGAACCTGGCGAGAGGAAGAAGTGCTATTGCTGCAGCCATGGACCCTAGGGCCCTCAGGACCAACTCCGCCGGAACTGAGCTTGATTGGAGAATGGCCCGCACCTGGAATTGCAGATTTTGAACTCTGTCCGCAGTGAGGAAGGCTTTTAATCTCCTTGTATCTAACCTGGCACCTATAAAATCTATGAGCTGCGTGGGTGCTAGGTTGGATTTTTTTGTGTTTATTGTGATGCCCAGACGGGGAGCAAGATGGAGAAAGGAGTCTCTCGCCAATAGTAGTAGATGCCTTGTTGGGGCGGTGAGAAGCCAGTCGTCCAGGTAGGGAAAGACCTGTACCCCCTGAAGCCTCAGGTGGGCTGCTACCACTGCTAATACTTTGGTGAACACCCTGGGGGCTGGGGTGGGACCAAAGGGAAGGACCCGAAATTGGTGGTGACTGGCTCCCAGCCGGAAGCGGAGAAACCTCCTGGAGCGCCTGTCCATTAGAATGTGGTAGTACGCATCCTTGAGGTCTATGGAGCACATCCAGTGATTTTCTCCCAGAAGGGGGAGAATAGACTGCAACGTGACCATTCGGAACTTCTCCTTGGGAACTGCCAGGTTCAAGAGTGAAAGGTCTAAAATTGGTCTTGGATCCCCTGTCTTTTTTGGCACTAAAAAGAACCTGGAGTAGAACCCTGATCTGATCTGGTCTGGGGGGACGGGCTGGATGGCTCTTTCTTTAGCAGATGGCCAATTTCTGCCAAAGCGGCCTCCCACTGACCGGGTGGAACGTCGGGAGGGACTTCAATTTTGGCAAGTGAAGAAAGGGTATACGGTATCCTCTGGATATGATCTGGAGGACCCAGCGGTCTGATGTTATGGACTCCCATGCCGCTAGGTGCTCCGAAAACGTCCCCCGACTGCCTCCAGAGTGGAGCAGCCGGGCAACCCCTCAGGGCTGCTGCGCTGGCCGTTCAGAGAAGGGTTCTCTGGACCCGAAGTTCCTGGGAGCCCCTCTGCCCCTAGGGCGGCATCCTCCCTGTCCTCCTCTGCCACGGAAGGACTGGTTGTCCGGAGCAGGCTGAGATTGCTGCGACTTCCGGAACCACATCTTCTTCTGTCCCTTTTGGTTCCTAGAATAGGGCCTCTGGGGTGCAGAGAAGCGGATTCCGACGGCAGACAGCGTCTTCCTGTCCTTCTCGCTCTGGGTCAAAGTGTCGCGAACAGTTTTGCCAAAGAGGGCAGAACCATCGAAGGGGGCGTTCGCGAATGATGCCTTGAAGCGCTCTGAGAAATCGCAATGACGGAGCCAGGCCTGACGTCTAGTAACTAGGCCTGCCCCTGCGGCTCTAGCGGCACCTTCCGTAGCATGGGACAGTAGCCGCATAGAGGTATTGGTGACGGACCTAAGAGTGGCCATGCGGGTGGAGTGCAGCACTTTGTCCTCCTCCAACATGGACTCTGGGGGGGATGCAGCGTATTCTTTAATAAGATCGCGCTGCATCCTAATCACGTGTGCCAGGTAGTTCAGCGCTCTCACAGAGAAGGTCGCTGAACTAAACATCCGCTTCCCCAAGCGGTCCATCATCCGAGACTCCTTGCTCGGGGGATGGACTGAGGGACTCTCCTGAGCAAGTTCCCTCTTGGTGGCCGCCGCCGTCAACATGGCATCTACCGGAGGCCCCTTACTCCAATGGGCACGGTCAGCCGGGGGACTGAGAATACGGTCGGGCCTTTCTGGGATTGGCTCCACGGTGTCCGGTTCCTTCCACGCCCTGGTGGTAATGAGGTCCACCAGGGGTCGGCAGGAGGGGACACCCAAGAGGTAGACGGGCCCGCTTCAAATGCCTCCAAGAACACAGACTCGTCCGAGGAAGACTTAGGGGCAGACAACCCCCCCTTATGCGGAGCATTTCCATGATGTCTCCAAATGAGACATCCTCGGGGGTGACCGTGGGGAGCCTTCCCTTCCTCCAAATCCGTGTCTTCTGTGAGAGACTCGGGAGTCAATGTGCCTCCTTTGCACGTATGTTTGCGGGAACATCCTCCGGGGCTGTCAGAGGACTCCTCGAACAGTAACCTGTTCCAGGGGAACAGCTTGGGGCACAGGAGCGGGCTGTCCCAAGGGCCGGATGGTGGAAGCCTGACCCAGTGCAGAGGGAGCGGGACGGAGCGAAGCAAGTGCCGGGGTCCAGAGACCCTCAACAGGGCCCTCTCCACTACATCAAAGCCGAAGGGAGCCGACCTCGACCAAAGGATCTGACAATCGGCTCCCCTGGATCCGAGTGGATCGGAGCCGGCGCCGGCCGGATCCGGGGACAGTGCGCCCGACACAGACGGCGCCGGCGAGCACTGATCCCCGGATCCGGCTCGGATCCAGGCTCCGAGGTCGGATCCGGCACTCGAGGGCAGGGTCGGATCCGGTACCAAGTACTATCGGCGCCGACCCACCCCGCCCGAGCTGCTCGGCTCAACTGCTCCGAACCCGGTAGCGGGTCGGAGAAGGAGCAATTGGCTTGAAAAGGGGTCGAGCTCCCCAGAGGGGAGGCAAGAGCACTCCCATCTGCATCTGGGCCTGGATGAACCTTCTCATCATCCGGTCCAGATCAGTGTCTGAAAGGCTATAAGTTGATCTCGACGAGGCTACCGAGGTAGGCCTTGAGTGCCTCCTCGATAGCCTCGACGGAGATCGGGTCTCCTCCTCCTCAGGTCCCGTGAAAACACACTGGAGACCGGAGCCGAGGAGGGGAGAGCCAGCAGACAAGGAGGCCGGAGGAGAAGCCCGCTTGGCTGGCGGGCCGAAACAGAGGTCTCGCCCACCGCTTATGGTGCTTCTCCCTCCGGTCCTTCTTTCTAGCTTCCTCTCCTCCGAACCACTACAGGGAGGTTGAGTCCCAGGAGGAGGAGGGGAGCCGGAGAGGAGACAACCGTGAGAAACGGTTACCCCGAAGGAGCGGAGGCCGGAGTCGAGTCTGGTGGCAAAGACCCGCCAAGACAAGCTTGGACCTCCGCTCCTTCAATGCCCTGGGGTTGAACCCTGCACAAATGGAACATCCAGAAGTGAGGTGTTCAACCCCAAGGCATCTAACACACAGTGTGGCCATCAGCGGGAAAGCTTATGGCCACACTCGGAGCACTTGAGAACACAGCTTTGGGTTGTTCAGACATCCCAAAAGCAAAAAAGGTTACTTAAACTAGAGTTAAAGTAAAGTAACAAAACCACTCAACAGGCCCAAACACACACTATGCTACCAGCGAGGGGAGGGATAAGTAAAATTAAATTTTAAAACACTAAAAGTATAATTAAGAGATAGGGAAACCTACACTTCCACACAACTTTCACACAAAACTTCAAAAATTAGCACTTTAAGACTAAAAAAA
The DNA here is from genome assembly GCF_019279795.1 of Protopterus annectens. Classification (NCBI taxonomy): domain Eukaryota; kingdom Metazoa; phylum Chordata; order Ceratodontiformes; family Protopteridae; genus Protopterus; species Protopterus annectens. The sequence continues at coordinate 275,623,519 of NC_056748.1, forward strand.
CTACACTTAGCTGAAGAGCTTATGGAACACAATCTGGTCACCAGCGCGGCAAACGAGATCTGGGGTCATGAGGGTAGAGCAGGGCATTATGGGTGAGGGGAGGAGCTGAGAGCTTGGATCCATAGCTGGTAAACCATGCCGGTTCGGATCCGATATCGGATCCATAACCCACAGGTTGCAGACAAATGAATCTCCTACTTCAGATCCTCTGTTTATGAACATTATTTCCACGTGATTACACTCAGATATAAAATCATACTATTCGAACTGCCCTGACCATCTGTCCTTTTATAACTGTTTTTTTCTGATGGAATGGGTGGCAGTAAGAGATTGTTGGAATATGTTGGTTTTCTGAATATTCTAGACACCAACTTATTCCTAACTGTATCTTTTGTTAATTTAACATCCAGGTGAGAGATAGAGTTATTACTGAATGTATAACTGAATTGCAAGAAGGCTGTACTTGTGTTGATATACTCGATAAATTCAGATATAGAATTAATGGCAACTGTCCACACGATAAATAAGTCATCCAAGTATCGTGTGTATAATTTGATGTACTGAAAATAATGACTAGTATATATGTAGCTCCCATTGCTACTCCAGATTGTTGCTTGAAATAATGTCCCTCATAAAATATGAAGTTATTGTGAAGTACAAGTTCTAATAGGGCATTTAACACATTCACTGTGTCTTGTAAGAATTTTAAATTGCATGCTAAATATTCTTCAAACCAAGCTATGCCTGTATTGTGAGGAATACTGCTGAACAAGTCTTTTACATCTACTGTGATAAATATACCTGACATATTATCAGAGGTTTTGTTTATTTCTGCCAAAAAGGCCCGCGCATCCTTATATGATCCAGGAATTTTTGTGATGGCAGATTTCAACTTAATATGTATATATTTTGCCATCAAACTTGGTTTTGAATTAGAGCTATCTACTATGGGCTGAAAGGGTGGATCCTGTAGCGATATATGAAGCTTAGGTGCAGCAAATATGGTTGGCATCCAGGGAACCTTGACATATAAATAGTTGAAAACTGATGGTGTAATCTGGCCCTCTGTAACCATATCTTCTAATAATATATCACTATTCTGATAGAATATGGTTATCTCATTGATCGAAGATTCTGTATCTGTATCACTGTATAACAGGCTCAACATACGATGTTCATAATTCAATTTTTCCATCAAAATACATCCTCCATCTTTATCTGGACACATAATTCTGATGCCTCCATGTAATTTCAAGTCCTGGATAAGAGTCATCTGTTCCTTTATAAGGTTATCATGAAAATGTACTGTTTTTTTATAGTAAATGTCTAATGTCCTGTTCACACCCTCATTCAAAAAGTTGGAGTATAGAATGGATTTTTGGATTGAACATATTAGGAACATAAACTTCTTTGTTTCCACTAGTTTGCTGAAATATATTCTGCTTCTCAGAAAAATGAAGACAAATTCAATTTCCAAATAAAAAGCTTCAATTCACTGAAAACTCTGGAAATATTTGCCTCTTCATAGGAAAAAGGTAGTGCCTTTACTAAATATATTTGAATGATGCTTAGTAGCATTAAAGTTAGTATAGTTATACGCATAAAAATCCTGATTAATGTTAGATACAATTGAAAAGGTGAAAATGAGGAAATGTTTGCTTCTGTTATATTTATTTGTAAAGAATCAGTTACTATTTGTTTGTCCCCTTCCTTTTCCATTGTGGGAGCTGTTGTTGGTACAGAAAACAATAATTTATTCTGCAATTGCAGTTGCAAATCCACTCTGATCTCCTGACTGTAATTTGTTCTAAAGGGGCATCATGGTTGTTGTGTGTGGCAGTATTCTGTTCTTCCTCACCAGAATCCTGAATATACATGGTATTGATTACCGTTTCTTTCCTTTGTTGACTTATGGGAGGTTTTGGATAGGCAATGCCTTTTAAATATTGGCGCCTATCTCTCTAACATTTTTACTTTTCGTTGTTGTATATCTTTACAGGCCTGATCTATATCCGCAAATATTTTATCATATGCCCATTTGTATTAGGTAAATGACAAATCCTGAGTTATAGTTGCATCCAGCTGTTTGATTTCAGTACACAAGCCATCCATCTCTTTTATGTTGTGTTTTATTAACAACTCCATGAGCTCGCAGCCGTATCAGTCATACATGGCCAGGAGCTCCTGATGGAGTAATGAATCCTCAACAAGTCTGGTTTCATATTTCCAAAATATAAGCCCTTGTGGGACTTGCTGCAATTTAATGCACTATCTTAAATAACTATTTTCATGTTGTAATTTATGGTATCATGAAAAATGTCCTTGAAAAATGTCCAAATTATTTTGCAAGCTACTGCTCACTGATACATTTGTGTTGCAGAATAGTTGTGCATTGTTTAACCATGCATCCATATTAAATGATGCAGAAGGCTGTGACCTGGCTTGTCTAATATTATTACTTTGAAAACCTTGATAATTAGCAAAATATTGTTCCTGGCCGGGAGGAATGAAATCACTTTGCTGTGAGATCGTACCATGGTTATAACCATTATTACCTTGAAATTCACCCCCTGGTTCTGAACGTACAGATTGCTGTGTCAACTTAAGTATCAATGCTGCTGATATAGCAGTCACTTACTATATGCTTTAACTTTTAATTAACTTTGTATAGAAGTATATTCATAGGTAGGTACTAGGCTATCTGCCCAAGGGCATTTATAAACCTAGCCAGAGTGTGTCGGCTTTTGCTGCCCCATTGATTAATTAACTGATCCTCTGTCAAGCAGAGCCAATGAAGTGATCTCAGGGGTGTATTTTCTGTTACCCATCCACTTGTCAAGGTTTCTCTTGAAGAGTGTTAGTGAGGGGCTCTGCCTGATGTAATTTGGAATTTTGTTCCAAAGCATGGATAGTCTCTGTGACAGGAATCTATCCCTGCTGCATGTTCTATTTATTGTTGTGGCAAGGTTTAGCGCACTAGAGCACATGGCTCGCAGTGACTTGGATTTCTTTAGGTGGAGCATGTCCATCAATTCTGAGTTGGACATGGCTTTGTAAGTCAGGCAGAGATCACCTCTGAGTAACCGATATGCCACTGAGTACAGCAGGAGTTTTTTCAGTCGGGCTGCATAGGACATATGTTTGAGACCAGTAATCCTCTTGGTGAGGTACTTTTGTGGTCTTTCCAGCTGTTGGAAGTGTCTTGTGAGGTACATCCCAAATGTGGAATTGTACTCTATGATGGGTCTAATGAATGATGAGTAGAGGGACACTATAACCTCTTTATTTCTAGATATGAACCCTTTAGTAATTAGATGGGCCACATAAAAGGATTTCCTAACTACTTTGCAAAATGATTGTCAAAGGAGAGATTACTATCTACCTGGGTCCCCAGATCTCTTATTACCTCTTCTGTATTAAGGGGGCTGCCACCTATGTGGTAATTTGTGGGTATTTTGTTTTTCCCAAATGGGATGACTATGCATTTTTTGGCATTTAGCTTGAGGCCATGACTTTGACACCAGGTGTCTGTCTCAGTAAGGCCCTTTTGAAGGATGTCCGTGTCAGCCGGAGAGTCAATTATGGCTCCCAGTTTGCAGTCATCGGTGAACTTGGTTAGCCATAGTCCTCCTGTGTTTGCCTGTACTTCTGAGAAGTATATGCCAAACAGTAGGAGTCCCAGGACCGAGCCTTGCGGGACACCACTTGTGACTGGTTTAGAGTCGGAACTAGAGCCCGCTATTCTTACCGTGTGACTTCCGTCTGTAAGCCAGTTGGCAACCCATCTCGTGACGTAGGGGTTTATGTTCAGGTTGGTGAGTTTTTCTGTAATACTCGAGTGGGGACCGGTGTTGAAAGCCTTGGTGAGGTCAAGGTAGGCTGTGTGAACCACCTTTCCCTCGTCTATGGCCTTGGTGACTGTCTTGAAGAAGTCAACCAGGTTTAGTAGGCATGATCTGCCCTTAACAAAGCCGAACTGGGTCGGGTCAAGTGTTTGGAGGTTCCCAATGTCTTTGTTAATGAGGTCCATGATGATGCACTCCATAGCCTTGCAGACTAGGCTAGCCGGGCTTATGGGGGGATAGTTACCAGGGTCAGTTGTGGCCCCTCCTTTGTGGAGAGGAATAACTGTTGCTGTGCGCCATTCTATGGGCATGTAGCCTGCAGAGAGGCTGAGGTTGAACAGTGTGTTTAGGTGGGAGGATTGTTCATTCTGTAGTTTGTGCAAGATGCAGCCTGGGACACCATCTGGTTCCATTGATGCTGTGTTTTTGGCCTTTGAAAGGGCTGTTTTCACCTGTGTGTCTGTGATTTTTGGGACACTACATTTTTCCGGTATTGTTGTGGGCCCTTTTGGAGGTGAGAGGGGGGTGAAGTTTGCACTGAATCTATCTGCCAGGATGTTGGCAATATCAGCAGGTTCAGTATATTTTGTGCTATTTTGCACTAGTTCAGTGCATATCTGCGAGTTGCCACTTAGATTCTTAACATAGCTAAAGTAGGCTTTGTGGTTATCTTTTGAATCCTTGGCTATTTTTCTTTTGAAGTTAGCCTTGGATGATTTCATGAGGGACTTCAGTTTCTTACTGATGCTGATCAGGGATGTCTTTCCTTCTTGGGGTTTGTTTTTTTTTTCTGAACTAGTTTCCTCCTCCTATTGTATAGCCTGTTTATTGCAGGGGCCCACCAAACTGGTTTCCTTCCCCTAGAGGAGTGAGTCTTGGTTTTGCTAGGGATGGCACGATCCATGCATCCTTGTAGGTGCTCATAGAGTGCATTTGTAAAGGTTTCTGCATCTTGGGCAGCATTATCCTTTAGCGTGGGGGCTGTGAAACTTACCACCTCTGTCTTAAGTAAAGTGAAGTTTGCTTTAGAAAATTTTTTTACTGTGGTTTCCTTAGTTGGGGTGGGGTGGTGGGGTGTGGACATCCAGAGTGATTAGTTTATGGTCTGATCTAAACAGTGACGGGGTGACCTCCGGTGTGGAACACATGTCACCCATGTTGGTGATGACCAGGTCCAATATGTTTTCACCTCTGGCAGGGGTGTTTACCAGCTGATCCAGGGCATTTGAGTTGATGAATTCCAGGAAGCGCTGGGCCTGGGAATTTGTACTCAAGTAGTTTTCCCAGTGAATGGTAGGGTAATTGAAATCGCCCAATATCAGGGTGTTTGGTAGGACCTTCATGTTTTCCAGTGTATCCAGAAAGGTGGAGTGGTGGTCCTGGGTCATGGAGGGTGATCTGTAGCAGGCCACAATTTGCATTGCAGATTTGCCCGATGTTAGTTGCACATGGATGATCTCAGAGGTATCATGCTGAGCCACTAACCTGGAGGTGTAGGTATCCTTGATGAATATGGATACACCCCCTCCTTTTGTGTTTCGGTCTGTGCTCTGTGGCTGAAACATGTGGTATGAGTTGTAGCCTGGTAGTGCTGGGGTGCTCTCTGGAGCCTTGAACCAGGTTTCAGTTACTGCACAGATGTCGACATTCTCCATACTGAGGAGTGCTTCGAGCGTGTGCATTTTGAGATTTAAACTCCTGGCGTTGAGTAGTATAACCCTCAGTTTTTTGTTAATTGTGCTGTTTACGGAGGTGGGTTTGACTTTTGAGCCTTGCCTAAAAAAGGCACTATGGGGGCAGCAAGAGCCTTGGCCAGTATTTAAAAGCCTAGGGGTGACAAGTGCAAGCCATCTCTTGCGAAGCAACTTGGCTTATCGAGCATGTCATCCCAGGCTGACAGACACTGGATCCCCTTTGAAAGACACTAAAAGCTTAGCCAATTGTTGAAATCAATCATTTTTTTCTTTATAGTGAGTTATCATTCTTGGTGAGGGCAGGATGCTACTCAGGGTCAGGGTCATACCAGCCTGGGCTACATGATCAGAGGGCTCTTCCATGTCTCTTTTCATGTAGTCCAGGGAGGTACGTCTCAGGTCATTCACACCAACATGAACAATGACAGAGTCATATTAGTATTTGTTCTGGAGTGACCTGAGTGATTGTGTTATGTGGCGGATTCTGGCTCCCGACAGGCAGCTAACAGTAGCCTTCTGCTTGTCCAGTCTAGTGAGTGGGACTATAGAGTCACCTATTACTAGTATGTTAGGTATGTTATTTCGCCTTAAGGGCTGTGATTGTGTGGCATGCTGATTTTGTGTTTTATGTGTTGTCTGATTTGTGATGGGAAGTGCAGGTTGTTTGGGTGTCTGCTTTGGAGGTCTCTGAGGCTTTTGCAGGTTTTTATTTAGAGCCTCCAAGTATTATTTTGTGTATTTATGTGAATTTTTTGCCAGTGCTGTTTTAGTAGGTCTGTGTGCGGCTGGAGTTGTGGTGCAAGTGTTAACCTTCTCCTCTTGACTGTCTGTTCCAGCCTTGGGTGAAAACAGCTTAGCTTCCAGTTTGGCTGTATAATTGCATCTCTCGCATATGTTAGTGTTTTGTGGTAGGAGGAGAGGGTTGCCTGGGTACATGAGGCAGTTGTAACATTGCCTCAGGATACCCAGATTCACCAGCTGGACTGGAGAGTGCACCTGAAGTTGCCCTTTGGTCATGCCTGAATAGTAGGGTGAACTGCTTGGTTGGTGAGGGGTGAATAAAGAGCCTTGCCCTGCTGGGCAATCAGTGTCAGGGTATATTAGTGCTTGCTATTAGGTCTGAGCAAGTGCTGGGCTGTAAAATGCTTTTTGAGTGCTTAGGTTGAGTGTTAGACTAGTTTCAAGGGAAAAACTGAAGAGGAGAATAATTTAACTGTAGCTAACCAGCACCACCCGGTGCACAAAACCGTGCAAATGCATTTTTTATAGTAGGGAAATGAAAGAGATAGAAATTAGCCCAAAATGGCCAATAAACTACTAACTTCTGGGCTGGGACCAGTCCTCCAGGGACAGATAGGTAGCTCAAAGCTCCCCTCTCTCACAGGTGAACAGAGAAACTTCCTTCTATCCAAGTAAGGTATGGGCAACTCAGAAACTAGTATCACAGCCCTGAATTCAGCACTAGCCTGAAAAAATGGACTATACTAGCTTAGAACGGCGGGAAACAAGGAATTTTTTGTTTGTTTGTTTGTTTTTTTTTTAAGATAAGGCAAAAACAGTAAAAAAAATACACTTAAAACAGCTTTAAATGACTACAAACGATCAGAAAAGGCTATCACACTTTAGTGTGTAGCCTACAACAGTTAAACAAATTATTTAAACAAACAACTTTTTAAAAGTGCAGGCAGTCAAATAAGTACAATATGTGAAAAAAACAAGCTTTTAAATCACAATAAATGATGGAAAATTTGCGTTTAGGCGGAAAACAGTTAAGTACAGCAAGAAAATGCAGAAAACTCATACTTAATCACTCCAAAGTCTCTCTCCTAAGCTAGATGGCTTGTATTAGTTTAAGGCTTTCTAGTGCTACCCAGTAGGTTAGTTACAGGAAAGATGCGAAACAAGAGCAGATGTGGTCTTTTAAACCAGAAAGTTGAAAGAGATGGACAAACTTTCCAAATGGTCAATAAACTACAATTTCTGGGTCAAGAACCTCTCCTCTCATGGTAGACAGGCTACCTAGTGCTTACCACTCCCACCGATAAGCTAGAAGGCTTTCCTCCAACACAGAAAGACTTGTGGGGCTCAGAAGTTTACCAACAGTCCTGGATACAGCAACTCTGTATCTGGACTAGGCTAGTTACAGGCAAGGTGGGAAACAAGCACAAGTGCGACTTTTAAACCAGAACATTGAAAGAGATGGAAAAAAACTGCCCAAATGGCCAATAGCTACACTTTCTAGGCCGGGAACCACTCCTCTTGTGGTAGATAGGCTACCTAATGCTTACCACTCCCACTGATAAGTTAGAAGGCTTCCCTCCAACACAGAAAGGCTTGGGGGGCTCAGAAGCTTACAAAGAGTCCTGGATACAGCAAATCTGTACCTGGACTAGACTAGTTACAGGAAAGGCAGGGAACAAGTACAAACATAGGCTTTTAAGCCAGCAAGTTGAAAGAGATGGAAAACTGCCCAAACGGCCAAATAAACTACAATTTCTGAGCCAAAACTCACTCTTCCCGTGGAGGATAGGCTTCCTAATGCTTACCACTCCCACTTATAAGCTAGAAGGCTTTCCTCCAACACAGAAAGGCTTGGGAGCTCAGAAGCTTACTAACAATCCTGGATACAGCAACTCTGTAACTGGACTAGGCTAATTATAGGAAAGGCGGGCAACAGGCACAAGTGCGGCTTTCAAACCAGAAAGTTGAAAGATATGGGAAAAAAATGCTCAAACAGCCAATAGCTACAATTTCTGGGCCAGGGACCACTCCTCTTGTGGTAGATAGGCTATCTGATGCTTACCACTCCCACTGATAAGCTAGAAGGCTTTCCTCCAACACAGAAAGGCTTGGGGGGGCTCAGAAGCTTACAAAGAGTCCTGGATACAGCAAATCTGTACCTGGACTAGACTAGTAACAAGAAAGGCAGGAAACAAGCGCAAACACGGGCTTTTAAATCAGAAGGTTGAAAGAGATGTAAAAGCTTCCCAAATGGCCAATAAACTATAATTTCTGGGCCAGAAACCACTCCTCCTGTGGTAGATAGGTTACCTAGTGCTTACCACTCCCACTGAAAAGCTAGAAGACTTCTCACCAACATAGAAGGGCTTAGGGGTCTCAAAAGCTTACCAACAGTCCTGGATACAGCAAATCTGTACCTGGATTACACTAGTTATAGGAAAGGCGGGGACCAAACGCAAAACGGGCTTTTAACCAGAAAGTAGAAAGAGATGGAAAAACTGCCCAAACAGCCAATGAACTGCAATTTCAGGGCCAAAACCCACTCTTCCCATGGTAGGTAGGCTACCTAGTGCTTACCACTCCCACTGATAAGCTAGAAGGCTTCCTTCCAACACAGAAAGGCTTGGGGGCTCAGAAGCTTACCAACAGTCCTGGATACAGCAAGTTTGTATTTGGACTTGACTAGTTACAGGAAAGGCAGGAAACAAGCTTAGAATTTTTTTTTTGTTTTTTTACAGAAAAGCAGCTAAAACAGCAGTAAATACAATTCAAATTGCAGTGCAGGCCAGCACACCTGAGCATGTAGCAACACTATGGCAAATACAGTTCAAATAAACGCAATTAAATTAACAAATGACTAAAAAACAAGTGTAGAAGGCAGTAAATTAGAAGGCTACTAACAAGCAGTAATAAGTGCAGAGTAAGAGCGACTGAACAGATAACAGCACGCAGAAGAGCAACTAGGACAGTTACAGTAAGAACAGATGAATAAGATATATATATATTACATTTTTTTTTTTTGAGGGAAGGAACAGAGCAGGATTAAGAGGCTACAGGGGTTGTCCTTCCCAAATTCTCTCATTGTACACAGTAGGAGTGCCTGAAATCAGAATATGATCTCACTACATTCAGTTGAGTGAGCAAATGAGATAGGCCCAGAAGGAGTATCCAAATACAAATCTACAAGAGGGTCGGGAAATTTCAAAGCCACCAACATTAATACCAAAACAAGAATAGGGTGGGTGGGGAACTAACTGTAGAGAGACAGCCACAACTTTAGTTGAGTTAATATTCAGTGAAAAACACAAATAAATAAATTAAATACAATATTATATGAAAAGGTGCTGATAAAAGTGTACTTAAGTTCACTTATACATCCAGCTGATTTCAGGTAGATGTTAGCAGGCCAAAGCTCTGATATAAGACAAGACAGAATGTCAGTGATGAGCTGAAACTACCCCCCACTGCTATCAATGGCTACATAGAAATTCTAAAAAGTACTCTGTAGAGAGACAGCCACAACTTCAGTTGAGTTAATATTCAGTGGAGTTAATATTCAGTGAAAAACACAAATAAATAAATTAAATACGGTACTATGTGCAAAAGAGCAGATAAAAGTGTACTTAAATTCAGGAGGCATATATGCTTCTACGAACAGTTGTCACCATAATTCTCTTGATTCTAACAAAATTGACCAGGGACCCCCTCTAGGATTATTGTTGAGTTTTTCCAATATAGCAAAACAAAATTGATGATCATTTTATTTCTCAGGATGCCGATATAGTGCATTAATTGTCTTTTTCTTAGAGATATCATACATATATTCGTATATTATTTGTTTTAATCTTTGTTCCGTTTTCCTAATTTAATATGCAGGGCAACTTCCACATAGTGCCACATATATAACTCCTTGGGTTTGACAATTTCCTTAAATTCTGAATGTTTATTGACCATTTTCACTTCACTCCCTCTATATATGTAGGGGTTTTAGGAGCATGCTCCACACAGTCATCCTTCCATTCTTAGGAATATCATGTTTTGTGAGATTATCAAAAATATTCTTAAAATTCTGCCCCTTCTTGAAAATGATCTTTGGCTGTGCTTCTAGTTTTCATACACTTCACGATCATATCCAAGTAAGCCGCACTTTGTTACTAATGATACTATTAATTTCTTTCCCATCACTCATGACTACCACTAGTGATAAATCCTATTTCTTCTGCCTTCTTCAATTCATTGGATTCACACTGCAATACTTCATTTTCTATCTCCACTTGATTAGTGTCACTTCCATTGGTGTTGGCTTGATGTAAGATGGGAAGAAACGGTCCTGTTTCTCTTTTTCTAATAACTTCCTGTCTCGCAATCTGCATTACAGAGGTAGGATAATCTCTATTGATGAACATTCTTTCCAGGTGATTACACTCAGATATAAAATTTATCATATTCTGACACCATTCGAGCTGCCCTGATCATCTGTCCTTTTATAACTGCTTTTTTCTGATGGAATGGGTTGCAGCTATCATAATGTAAGAGACTGTTGGAATAGGTTAGTTTTCTGAATATTGTAGACACCAACTTATTCCTAACTGTATCTTTTGTTAATTTAACATCCAGATAAGAGATAGAGTTATTACTGAATGTATAACCGAACTGCAAGATGTACTTGTATTGATATACTCAATAAATTCAGATATAGAACTAATGGGATCTGTCCACACGATAAATAAGTCATCCAAGTATCGTGTGTATAATTTGATCTACTGAAAATAATGACTAGTATATAGAATTGAAGCCTCCCATTATGCCATAACTATATTAGCATAAATGGGACCATAGGCAGCTCCCATTGTTACTCCAGACTGTTTTTTGAAATAATGTTCCTCGTAAAATATGAAATTATTGTGAACTACAAGTTCTAAAGGGCACTTAACACATTCACTGTCTTTTGAGAATTTTAAGTTGCCTGTAGCTTTGCTTTTCTTTTTGGTTTATTTAGAGTTTGTCTTTCTGGGGAACCTAAATGCTAATATGACAGTCATGGGCAGTGACTAGTACAAATCAGCCATGTCCTCTCCTCCAGAAATAACCACAACTTTTGATTAACTCAGCAGAGTGATTCAGAAAACTACTTTGCTGAGTTATATTTTTCTCTTGGAGGAAAAAGGGAATGCCACCTTTTGACTATGTTCACCCATTCATGGTACAGGTAAGTATTGCAGAGCTGTAAGTATGTGTTTGTGTACGTGTTCATGTGAGAACCAGTTTGTGCTTTAATGCAGGGGAGTGTGTGTGTGTGTGTGTGTGTGTTTACGCATCTAGGGGAATAACTATGCTACTGAGATGCATGGACTTGAAGGGAGAAGTGAAGTCTAACAGTGCAGTGTCTGATTCAGAGACATTGTAATATGATTCATTAAGGAGATGTTTATCTGTGCAGTTTTATCATGTGTCTGAATTGGAGAGTCTTTCTCTGTCATGCTAATTGATCAGCCCACATTGGACAATTATTGTGGATAGAAAGAATCTCTCTGAATCCTAGCCTTGTGGGTGTTCTGATCCATCAAGGAGAATCCTTTCCTTAATTAATAGGATAAGAACATTTGGCAATCACCTGGCATCTGTTACATTTGGCATCAAGACCTTCCTTGATGAGCCTTTGGTAGAACTTTCCCAAGCTGTAGCTACCAGGATGGAAGGAGATGGATAACTGTAAAACACAGAAGTAAGACAGCTGAGTCCTAGAGTACCGATTTTCCAGATGTGATCTGACTGTCCAAGTCACACTCCATACAATGATATTTGGTGAAGACATACAATGATATTTGGTGAAGATGTACACTGAAGGCCAAGTGGCCATGGCCCAGATGTGTGCATTGAAGACATTCTTGAAGCAGGCACCCACTCCACTAATGCAATAAGCTTTACCCACTGCATTTACCAGTGTGTGGTTCTCTCTCATTGACAGTCCTGCTTAACAGTGTCTCTTGGCATCTCTAAGTCACTCTGCCCCTGGTAGGGCAGCAGTAGGGACTATAGAGACAGGAAGGGAGGGCTTTCATTCATTCATACAAACACCAGTGTGTTAGCCTGTTAATTTTATGCAAATTAATTAACTCTCACTAAGGTGAGCCATTCTTTGCACAATGCGAAGTGCCTAGAAAATCAGGATCACACTGGCTTATATGGTCATTACTCCTTTAAGAACCCACCATACTAGCCAGAGCCATACGTAGGGTAGGGCAAAGGGGCAGTTGCTGTGGGAACAAGCTGTTATGGGGCAGGTTCAACAGGTGCCAGTGAAGTGGGAGTGCAGTTCTGACAGAAGTCACAAATGTATCATTATTTCACAAAAGAATGCCAGTACTGTATTTCAGAGCTGACTGAAGCAGTCTGGGTGTGGTGATTTAACTATAGCAGGTTTCTTGTTACATTTGCTACACTTTTCAAACAGAAGAGCTGTTTTTTTATTTACTTGCTTACTTACTTAATATTTTTCTAAAATTTTTTTCTTTGAGCTGGGGGCAACAGCTTGGGGAACTGCAGAAGACACCAAAAGACCCAGGTATGGTTCTGATACAAGACTTTATAATGAATTGCCTAATGCATTCCTCCATTTTGGATTCAGGAAATATGTTCGTTGTATGATGTATGTTCAATAAAATGTATAAATATACTGTTAAAGTAAGCCTGCTACTACAAAATCTTCCTATTTATGAAATAAAGTAAACTAGCATTTACCTTTTGTTTCCTAGAAATAAGTCTGATGATTATATGACTGGTCATCCTTGTGGTTGATATAGTGTGCAGCTCTAACTGTTCAACCATTTCAGAGATCACATCAAGGACTTGCAGAATATGTACTTACTTCTCATTATGAAGGAAATACAGTTATCATATTGTAGATGTCCATAGACGTGCCTTAAGGTAAAAAAGAGGAAGGGGCATCCAGTGACACACACAACTAGGACATCAGGGGCACCTCTGACTGACAGATAATGGTTGACTTGCATAAATACTGACCTTTTTGAGTGATAGCAACCTCATGTTGACATTGGAATCTTTTTGATTTATGTGAATTAGATTTCTGTCGTCTTGTTATTATGTGACAGTTTCTATGCTTTATTATACAAGCGTTATCAACTGTTTTACTTAGTGTGTATTTATTTTCATTGTCATCCCCTCTGTAACTTGCTACATACATAGCTAGCATGTCACCTATTGTGTACTCATTGAAGAGTAATGTCTCTGATTTGTGGCCTGGGTTAAGATGTAAATGGTCCTCAGACTAGCCCTTCTGCATTGTCAACAAATAAATAAGTAGAAATGATAAACCTTTCAGCATAAACTGACCATATATTTTCCCTGTAGCCATCATGCTATAAATACATTAATTGCTACTTTACTTCTATATTCAATAATTAGCCACTTTATGCTAATTTCTTTCTTGCTTTTTTGTGTTAAAATGTTATGTAGTAAATATTTAAAAATATTCAAAAAAAACATGTAAATAAGCTCATGTACATATGTTTTTAACCTGCAATTATAAATGTACATCGTGTGTAACTATAAATATGGAGCTTTTCTCCCAGGGCCTCCCCTGAAAATGGGCTTTGCCCAGTTGACAAGACAAATAAATAATACAGATGTTACTTCTTCCATTTAATCCTCACCTCTGTGATCTCCTCTGCACACCACTGTTGGATATCTCTAAACTTCATACAGAGCAGAGGCTCCTTTCATTAAGTCACAAGAAGGAGCGTAGCAGGCTGGCTGCAATTGATGCTATTACAAACGTCATTAACACAAATTTATATGGTCCATGTAATTAGCTGACCTTGTTTTCTAATAGCATTGCATTGCCTGCCATTGACTCATTACCGAGACCTTACCTTCTTCATCCATTTGATCTAGACCTGCCAGAAATGAAACATATGAATTAAAAACGTCAGTTTACCTTCCTTTTTGCACTGCATTCATAATCACTGATATCTTTAATGAGTCCCAGAACAAGGGGCAAAATAGTATATCATCTCTCCAACATGTTCTGGGTTGTAGGCCATACTTGGTACATGTCCCACAGGAGACAAATAGCAGCATCTTCACTAGGTGGTGCCCAAACAACCTCAAATGGCTTTTCTCAACTGCGAGCATCCCCAACTGCCAAGCTCCTCACTCTGTCATGAAGAGTGAACTTAGTATCCCCACAAAGGAACTTCATTTCTGCTGCTTGCATCTCCAATCACATCCTTCCAGTCACTACCCATAGCTTTTGACCACAAGGGAGGTACAGGATATAGACTAACTAGTAAACTGAGAGCTTCATCCTGGGACTCAGACCCTGCGTTCATCACCATGGTCTGGTACAGTCCCACTACTTCTGCTGCTGCTGTTGCGCCCATCTACTGGTCCATCTCCTGGCCCCCTCTATAGCTGTCCCCCCTCACCTGCACAGCGTGAGCCAGTCCTTAGCAGGAAAAAACTATAACATGTAATTTTCAAGTACTGAGGCTCATCACAATTTCACAAAAATAAAATGAGAAAATGATATATAATAGATCCCATGGTTAGATACAGCAGATTGTTTTCTCAGTGTCTGCTAATATAGCCCTCAGAGTTAACACAAGCATAAGCTAATACAACAAAAGCAAATCCTGTTTAATTTATAAATTTAATCAGTGCTATTAAATATGTTTCAATCTGTGAGACAATATGAAGTTCTTAAGGTTAAAGTCAGACATTGTCAATGATTCAAAATTTAAGATACGATCAGTCTTGTTATTATACATTAACAACTGTAACTCGTTAAGCTGTTCCTTCGACTGTGTGCATTGCATATGTTTACCTTTGTTATTTTATTAGGCTAAAACTGTGCTGGCCTCCTAACACTTCTATGGACCCTAAATAAATACCAGTATCTATCTCAGTATTGTGGCCACACAGTCTGCCTCCATGTTTAACTGGAAGCAGCCACACCCAGTCCTGGGATACTCGTGCACAATTCCACCAAATTTGTTACTATTTGTTAACTGTTGCTGTACTCCAGAACTGCAACCAGTTCTTAAAAATGCTCCTGATTAAATAACATAAAAAGGAGAAAGCATGGTGTTACATGAGCAGTATCTAGTAACTTACATTAGCCTTATTTGTGGATCATTTTATTATTATTGTTTGCTTTTACTGCTTTTTCACATTCCACACCACATTGCATTTGATCTCACAGTCCTGCTTTATTGGACTTGTGCTGATCCACTGGAAATGAATAGTAGTCTTTGTAGTTAGTTTCTTTCTTTTTTGTAAAAAAAAGGACTTTGACACAGTTTGGTCCTGTGAATATATCTATATATGTAGACAGAGAGATTTCTCTGAAGTGGATAATCAAAAATCTCAGGTTTTTGTACTAATTAAGTCTGTCTGGATCTGACAAGCTGTTACGATCAGGCTCATGTTAGTAGTAACTAAATATAAATGATGCAGTTGAAGCAAGTTCAAACAAGACCATTTTTGTTGTACCTCATTATGTATGTCAGTGTGGAACCAGCAAGCTACAAGACATAAAATGTCCTTTCTTTATATTAAACATTTCTAATAGGGCTCACCTTCTCATGACCACCAGTTTTTTTCTTCTTTTTAAGTTATTCTTGGTCCATGAAAACAAACAAAAAAAAAGATTTCTGATTATTTGTAGATAGCTTTGGTATTTTGATCATTTATTTCCTAAGCACAGTGATCGTAACTCATAGTTTTTATATGTAATCTAGGTTGTACTGAGAACTGACATACTTTGCTAAGAATAACTAGCCAGTTCATAACTACAGCAGACTGAAATACATGGCATTCTTTCCACAGGATTTTATTAGAGATGTGGTAGTTGGCAGGGCGTTTTTCTTTTATCTACTTTTTTTCCTATGACCTCCATGCTCAAACACGTATTTCCCATAACCCCAGAAGTAAAAAAATAAATAAATAAAAACATGCTGGTGTGCAAAAGCCTGGCAGCATTCCAATCCACAAGATGTTGGCCATAAATAACAACAAACACAGGAAAACGTACAATAAGAAATAATTACTGTTTGTTTAAACACCAGCATGAGCCATTATTTTTAAAAAGATGCCTCCTTCTCTGTCATCATTACAAATGTTAGAAACAGAATCTGACAGTGGTACATATACCCTGCTGTGTCATACTCCTGCTGAGACAATCACAGCAGCACAATACCCTACACAGTAGTCGGTTCCACTTTTATCTTATTATACTACAGTGAGCTACACATGTCAAGCCAGAAAATGTATTACTCCTCAGATAACAGTCACAAGCATTTTAAATTAAGAAAACAACCTGATCATAGTACTGGGCGTGTGCTAATATATGTAGCTATAGCTAGTTAATCCACAAAGATAAGTATATGCATTTACATGTGCTAACATCCATGATTTTAGTTTCCAGACCTCCTTCTTCTTTCGACTTTTTCCTGGTTAGGGGTTGCCGCAGCGGATCACCTGTCTGCTCATGATTGGCAGTGGAGTTTTACGGTGTTGAGTTGCCAGCCCGGAGCCCAACCTTCCAGAGAAGGCACACACTCACACCTAGGGCCATTTTAGAGTGTCCAATCCACCTACACCATGTCTTTGGGATGTGGGAGGAAACCCACGCGACCACAGGGAGGACATGCAGACTCTGCACAGAAGGCACCCCAGTTGAGGATCGAACCGGAGAGCCTCTTGCTATGAGGTGGCAATGCTAACCGCTGCACCACCGTGGCTGCCCATTTTAGCTTCCAGACCTAATCCCTAATATTCACAGGTTCCAGTGTACACATTTAAGCACAGTTACCCTTCCTCAGTCCTATACTAGCACAACAGTCAAACCAAGTTTAGGCATAATGATCCCCATTTACTTACATCTCAACCACATATCAATATTACAAATTACTTAAATAGGTTTGATCACATCAATACAGCACAATCTAAACCTTGGTTACTATGTTCCTACTAGCTAACCATTTGAAATGTCAGGACCCACTAGAGTGAGTCCTGAAATATGGAGACCAAATGGAATGGCCAAAAGAATGTCCATTTTTCTGAATATTCCCTATTCCCAAAGTATAGTGATCTTGGAGTTGGTACATATAAATTCAGGGGGCTTGCCCACCTACAAACAGAATTTTTAAGAAGAAACAAATTTTTTGAGATTCACTCTTCTCCAGGTTTTTTGTCTTTTTTTTTTCAGCACTTTGCATTTCCAGTGCCGACATTTAAATAGGGAGCTGTTTTACTAATCCCCATTCCTAATCCTAGGCCTCCTATTTCTTTGTCAAATGCTGCATTGCTTGTTATTTTCCATACATGCTTGCACCCCCTGGCAACAAATCACCACCCCCACCCCAGCCCAGTGATGGATATCTAGGTGACATGTATCCCATACACTCTGGGCTTACAACTTTGCAAAAGCTTTCCATTACTGGTTTGTGTGACTTGGCACTGCTCTCCAAAACCCAGTTCTGGTGACATGTATATCATCTTTTCATCTAGATGTCCCGTCTTCCTGGGAACAGGCCTAGCCAGTTTCCAATGTGAAGGAGTAAATTCAGTGAAAAAGCAAATGAAGGTGGGAAGGGGACATTCCTGCTCATCCTTAGGCCTCAGTAACTTGTACTAATTGAAGAGAAAGTGGGAGGGATTGTTTCTCAGCCTGTCCTGCTGAATCTGACAGGCTTCCAGGGTCAGTCGATGGACAGCTCGTCAAGTGCCTACCATTATTTTTGCACTCTCTTCTTTTTAAACATCTGTTTCTGAGATGCATCTCACATTCCTATTGGAAAAGGGAATTATGTGCTATTTGTTATTCAGATTTTGTGCTAATTAGATGCCAGGATTTTTGGGTGGATGTATCTAATTTTTAAGGGCCTTTGTATCTATTTTCAGTGTCTGCAGGTTGACAGATATGTCTACAAAAGAAAACATTTAACTCTTGAGTGTTTTGTCCTATGAATAATGAGGCTTATCAGAGAAGGTGCCACTGCAAGCAAGTAAGAGATATCAGAGTAGTGGCATATGTGACATCAGAAGTTTTAGCAAAATGTTTAACACTGTCCCACACACAGAGGATTAACATTAGAAAACATTTAACACAGTCTCACACATAATGAATAACATTAGGAGTTGACAATCTTCAGAGCAGGGCTAAAAATGGTGGTCTGGGTTAAAATCTGAATGACAAAAGAGATTACTATGAAGAAAGGAAAGTTACACGTGGTGTGTTAATGGATTTAGTTCCTGCATGAGTCCTTTTTACTATTAATATAAATAACATTGCACAGGAACTGGAGATAAATGCATGCTTTTTCTGCTGATGATGCAAAGATATATTACTTTTGATTGTGTACACTGACAGATCTAGCTGCACAAGTATTTTGAGTTAATATTTGTTAGGTTTAGTGTTTGGTATTATTTAGACAATATTTATTACTTAGATTGCTACTGTCCAAGCTTATGCATTTACAAATGCATATGCATACAACTAGTGTCTAATTATACAGAATGTTATTAATGACTTATGCTGCTGCTTGAAATGTTGATATTAGCTGTATTTATGATTCATACTTGGTGTTCTAACTTGTTCTAACTATTGCTATTAGCTGTGTCCATTGTAACTGTTAAGTCTACTTTTGTATTGCTACACCTTTTCTTGCTACACCTTTTCTTGGCCCTCCATTACAAGTGTGGGACTTAAACCTGGAGGTCCCAAATGTTTGAAAAATAAACTGTGATTCAAAATAAAAAAAATAAAGCAAATTAAGTGTTCTCATACCAGTAAAGCAGTTTTGCAGAGGGACTTCATCCCCGTATTTACTTTCCTGTGCTTCATACCCACAATACCTATATTTATTAATTATGAGAACACTGTACCGTTAACTAGGAGGAATGATCTGATGTACCACAAACACAATATATGTTCTCCCATATTCAGAGTTGTAGTTTTGTTACTCTGAGGATCACAGATACAGTCCTCAGAATTTCAACAGCTACCTATTTTCTCCTCAGGCCTCCACTGAAAATGGGCTGTATTCAGATTGTCCCAATTAATATACAAAAATTACTTCTGCAGCATCATCAGTCAAAAAAGTGAGTCTATCCTTACCAAATGTGAGAGGTTGCAAGAAATGGTTAGTTACATATCAGCTTAGATTAAATACAAACAAGTACGGGTTAATGCATTTGAGTAATAAAACACAAGGTAAGTCGTTGCACCGAGACATAATATAATGAAAATAAAATAAAAGGAAGGGAGCCTACGCAATTATAGCAGATGGCTTAAAAATATGCAGTCAAATGGTAGCTGTAGGTAGCAAAGCCAGAATTTCTAGGATGCAAAGAAGAGGCATTACCAATAGAAGTGAGACCACACAGTAGTGTGTTTGTTCTGAAGACCCCAGGTTTACATATATAGCAACAGAATGGAGACTATACATAAAAGGACAACAAACTGGTGCAGGATTTCTGTAAGACAGATGAAGAAAAATGAAATGAACTTCCAGTGGAGATATTAGTAAAAAAGGAAGGAGGGAAGAGGACGTGATAAAATATTTATATACCTCAAAAAAATTTAACACCATGACGGCAACCTCTTTTAGGAAAAAACAGACTCAAAATGAAAATAAAAAGAGGAGGGCTTACAGGTGATTTTAAGAAGTATTCTTCACAAATTAAGTTATAAATGCAAGGAACGGCCTTCCTGAGGATAATGGGAAAAAACAGTGCAAGAACTCAAGACTGTATTAGACAGTTCTGCTACGAATAATCAGGTTTCATTTAACTGACATGCAATTATTAAAACACAAAACATATATACGCACAAACACAGACACAGACACACACACACACACACACACACACACACACACACACACACACACACACACACACTATATATATGGGTCTATTTCATAATG
This sequence comes from Protopterus annectens, assembly GCF_019279795.1. NCBI lineage: Eukaryota > Metazoa > Chordata > Ceratodontiformes > Protopteridae > Protopterus > Protopterus annectens. The sequence continues at coordinate 275,643,751 of NC_056748.1, forward strand.
CCAAACCACAGTTCATCGACTGTCAAAACAGCGAGACAAAATGCTGTAATTTTACAAGCACAGGCTCCTGGTACATCATATATCCTCTCTGGGAAAGTAACCACTTGGCCACCAATGATAAAATCACAAACGGTAGCAAATTACACTCACCAAAGTGGGGGGCAAACCCCCTTACTTAAGTATACCAACTTAGAGATCACATCACACTACAGTGGAGAAAGGGCACAGTTCACCATGGTGACCATGTGGTTACTTTTCCAGAGAGGATATACAATGTTCCAGAAGTTCTTGCTTGTAAAATTACAGCATTCTTGTGTCATCATTTTTATGGTCAACAAACTGTGGGCTGATGTTATGAAGGGGAGCTATATATATATATATATATATATATATATATATATATATATATATATATATATACATACATACATAGAAACACACACAGGCATATATAGATATACATATAGAAACAGATATAGATACACATATACACATATCTACCAACTCCAACATCACGCAAATTCGTAATTCAGGGAAAAAAGTGAGGAAAAACTCTTCTCTCTCTTTTTTGAGTCTAGCCACCATGACAGAAGGCTGCAGATATTTTAGGTTCGATGTTCTGAGTATCAGTCAGCTATCTGGTGACCAACATTAGGGTTCTAGACAGATGTAAAACAACTTCTAGTGAGATTTGTATAAAAGTAGAATATTACTTAGTAAGGTAAAATATATTGTGTCTGGTTAGTAAACAAAAATGGGTAGATTATGTGTGGCCAGGACATCTTTATCTGTCAAGAGACTGCCTTTTCCAAAATAAGCATTGTTCAGTATCAGCATGGCAAGCAATACACTACAATATGTCACACTTTGCTTCATGTTCTCTCCCTAAAGATCCTTCACAGCAACATGTAAACACTGCTATGATTCCTGCAACCGTGCTACTTCAGTGATGGAATAAGGATGTTATCTCTGATGTAGATTCAAATGTGAAGCTAATCCTTAACCAAATACCCTGGCCAGTCCCCCCCCCCCCCACACACACACACAAACAAACATACACAATTACCTTCATTTTTGTACTCATTTGGCACTTCTTAGTAGTGCAAACTCAGTTATTTATATGCCCTTTGACAGAAGACTGATGCTAGTCTGTTAGTAAAGCCATAGACTGTAGATCAGTGTGAAATTGCAAAATGGAGGCATGGAAACGAAGGAGAAAGGGATACTTATGTATCTAACCAGCTAGATAAGCCAAATTAACCCTAAAGATTAATCGGGTGACAGACATCCCAGCCTGATTGCCCTCACATCTTCACCTATCGTTATCTTTTGTGGCAATTTCCACAGAATCTGGCCAGCTTCAATAATCTACAGAGATAAAAGCCCTGAATATTTCCCAGGTGACTTGTGATCAATTAGCATCATGAGTTGCTGGCAGGAAAGGATGGCCATGTCCATCCTGGGGAGACAGTGGGATGAAGTGGACATGTAATGTACAAGTTCCCTGGAGGAGGGTCTGGGATGCAAATATGTGGCCTAGGGATGGGCATTAGGCCTACAAAACTACTGATTGTTAGTAACCTTCAAAAGTGGATATCACATATATAGTTTTCTGTATAGGTCAGACATATTCTTATCAATCAGAGAAGAAGTTGTAGATGATAATTAACAAACAGTTGAAGGAATTTACCTGGGAGGGGAAGAGGGCAAGAGGGGATACGTTGATTCTCCTTATACAACAAGGTAGTAAAGGTTTACCTGATTTGACTGGATCCTGTAGAGATACACATTTAAGGCTGATATATACAACTCAAGCAAAAGAAAAGCAATGATGATGAAGCAGCGGTAGGGGAGAAAAGCAATGATGATGAAGCAGGGGTAGGGGAGAAAAGCAATGATGATGAAGCAGGGGTAGGGGAGATGGTTCAGAAAATAATGAAAAATTGGGATTTTGGATGCAGGCCCTTAAGAAGAACAACAAATATAGAGAACATTATATTTATAAGGCAACAGAAAGTACTCTAACACCTTAGCTAACACAGGGATGGAGAAAGGAGAGTATACCAATAAGGATGACTGCAAGTTGTTGTGTCTTTCGGCTTTTCCCGGTTAGTGGTCACCACAGCGGAACTCCGGTCCGCTAATGATTGGTAGTTGATTTTTACGTGCCGAGTTACCAGTCCTGATGCACAGCCTTCAACGAAGGTACACCCATTCACGCATGTCTCCACTCAGTAGACGCTCTAGCTGAGAATCGAACCGGACAGCGTCTTACTGTGAAGCGACAACGCTGACTGCAAGTAAGGTATAGAAAATAGACAAGAGGGGTGGAATTTATTAGAGAAAATTAACAAAGGAGACAAGGTTTTGGGAACAAATAACAAGGAAGGGAAAGGTGAGTACAATGAGGGCAAGCAGAAGTTTGGACTACAGGTTAGAGACTGCTTTCCATACCAGAGATAGATAGCAGAGTATAGGTAAAGGGAAAGTTATAGGGGAGTGCTAAGTGAAATACCAACTCTGGCTGAGCTTTTAGATGAGTCTAGAACAGAAGCTGCTGTTAAAGTTTATGCCTCAAACAGACTTCAGCAATATTTTTTTCCTTAGGTAGACAAATGCTGGAAGTGTGATTGCAAACAGAGAGATAATTTTGAACATGTTTTTTTGGGTATGTAACAAGTTGGCAGATTTAAAAAATTCCCCACGGAGTACTTTGTCAGAAAGGCTGGGGGAGAAAATAATTGTAACAAAGGAAATGGTTATTTTGAGCCGGGATATAGAATTTGGATTTTCTAGACGTATTAAGGCTTTATATTGATTATTGTAAAGGAGATACAAGTTCTGAAGGTAGTATCTTTTGAAAATAAATGGACTTTGTGGGAACAATGCATGCAGAATCATGTTCAGGAAGATGAGTGAAATTGAAGAGGAGGCAATAATTGAGCAATTTATGTAATGTTGGAGTGAAGGAAAACTGTTAAAAAGAAAGCATATCTAAACCAGATGGAAATTTTGAAAATGTTGCTATGGTTTGCTTTCCTTTTAATTACTTTATGTGTATTCTTGTCACTTCTCTAAAAAATTTAAAATATTTAAAAAAAAAAAAAAAAAATAAAAAAAAATCCTCCAGGTGTCCCTAAGATTGTTATTTCTTTCAGCTAGTATCACCTGCTAATTTGCAAGTGATAAGAGTATAACATTTAATGGTGACCAGATGAGGAAATATTTCAGGCAGAGTTTAAATGGATCAACTGTAAACTATATAATAAGTAATGAGTTGGGGCAGGTTTTGGAGAGTTTTGAAAAATATAATGTATGCATACATGGGATATGAACATTAATACATAAAGTATATGTTTTTAGAACAGAGCCTTGAAAAAAGATACAGAACTGCAGACTGAGATAACTGCAGACTGAGATAACTTAGAAGAGTAGAACATTTTCGTAAATATATGGAGAATAAAATAAGGATGTAGAATGCAGGTAGAGAAGTAGAAATGTCCCAAGTAAAGGTAAATATTTAAATAAATATAAAAACAAAGAGCTACAGACTGAGCCAAGAAAGGTATAATCAAAGAGAATAGTAAATAAGGAGTGAATGAGAAGAGTTTAAAAGGGAAGGATTTCACTGAGGTAAGCCAAGGGAAAGGAGGCAGAAAGCACAGTGCAATACCTTTGCCTCAGGAAGACATCAAAACAAAGAATAAATATGAATCCGTGAAAGAAAACAAGGAAGGAAAAGCGATTCGGATGATGTAAGGAGGCGATCTCCAGAAGAAAGTGAAAGAGACAGTAAGTAAACAGAGGCTGAAAATGGTGAAGAAAAGCATTTTAAAGTAGAGTTAGAGTTTTAATATTAAATACTATTTGTAAGAACCTCAGAACTAGTAGACTGAGAGATAGATGGGGATGAGGCTATAACGCAGATGTTTCTTACCCTATAATGTGTGCTTACACAATGCAAATTGCATTATGTTGAAGAAATAATGTTGATACATTATTAGTAGAGTTGAACACAAATAGAAGAAGACAGAAAAGGAAAGAGTAGTATTTGGGGAGAAAGTGATAATAGTTATCAGAAAATTATAGCGATGCATACCTCTTCATCAAAAAGGTAGAGAAGAAAAACTGAGCTTTTTGCACTCATCATAATCCATTATTTGCATAGAGGTTTTTAAGTGAGATATCAAATTATTGCTGTTTAAAAGGATGCTTTGGAGGGTAAAGTGGAGGGTAAAGTAAGACTGCCCTTTGTACCCACTCTTGCATAAATGCTGTGTTGACATATTTATTAGGCCTTAGATGAGGAAAAGTAAATCAAAGGAGAGAAAAGAAAATAGTGGATAAAGTTTGAAGAGTACCTTAACTTACGCCGATGCAGAATTAATATCAGTGAAGGCTAAAGGGACTTCCAAGATTGCTGCCAAGGGGACTTCCAAGATGGCTGCACACTAAGTAACAGCTTAATTTCAGCTCTCCCAGTGTGAAAAAAGAAACTCAGAAAACAGAGCCAGTGAATTTGTCTTTTTGGGTAAATTTCAGTAACTAGCTAGTAATTGCACCACCTGGATGCCAGCAAAAAAGAAATTCAGAGAACCTGGAAAAAAAATCAGTCACAAAAGGTGAGAAGAAAACACTGACTGGGAAGAATCTTTCAGCTGTTCAGAAAAAAAGCAGTTCAAGCTCTAGCTTTGTTGCAAGACATGACTTCCAGTAATCTAGAGGAAATAATAAGTAAAATCTGCTCAGAGCTGATTAAAATAAATGAAACACTGAAGCAGTATATCAACTCAAATACCAGAAGGCTGAAAAGAATAGAAGAAAATTTAAATAGATATTCAGATGAGTTGATAAAACTGCACAAATCACAGATCGACATAAAGAAAAGGCTGGCTGAGTATGAAACTACTCAAGAAGAGATGTTTCAAAAAAATGGTAGAATTAGAGGAAAGAGCAAGTAGGGAAAACCTGAGATTTTCTGCTGTACCAGAGAAACTGGAAGGAACAGACTGTATTAACTTTATGAAAGTACAGATAAGCCACTGGACTGGTATTCCACAGCAGGAGTTGTTAATTGAAAGGGTACATTGTGTGTATGCCCCAAACCTGGTCATGACAAATCAACCAAAACCTTTAATAGCAAAGATGCAATACTATCAGCCGAAAGAGTTGATTCTGACAAAATTGTGGCAGAAGGACAAAGCACTAAAAGTGAGAGACAATACAGTGTTTGTGGAAAAAGATTACTCACTGTACACCAGGCAGAAGAGGAATAAATGTATTCCAGCAATCAGGAAATGTCCTGAAGCAGGTATGAGATTCATGCTGCTGAATCCAGCTATTTTCAGAATATTTGTTTCCTGGAGGATTAAAATAATTCTTTGATGCCAGACATGCTAACGAGGAAATACAAAAGTCTGTTTAATAAAAAGTGAGTTATCAAACAGAATGAGATTCTGCTTCTTAATTTTTTACGATAATAAAGCCCATAGAGAGACTATGCCAGTGAAAACCTTTACCAATGTTCAAAAGGAAAATGTTTGAGAGACAGAAAAAAGCACAAGAGTTGAATGGAAGAACCAGGAGTACATTGGAAATGAACCAGCAACTGGATTTCAGAAATGGAGTTCAGAAATGGAGTTTAACAGGAAGAAAGCCAGCAAATTGGAAACTGATGAATAAATGTGGTATTACAAAGCATTAATAATATTTTTGAAGTATGATGGGACAAGAAAACCCAGAAATATTGGACTTTTTCGACTTTGTTAAACGTGTAGGGGACTCCAAAAAATGTGCTATGTCATTAATGTTTGGAAAAAGATTTAGGAGAAAGGGTGAGGAAGGAGAGAGTTAACTGTAACAAAAACAACATTTTGTTCTTCACACTATTTTTATAATACATGGCATGTTTTACATGCTATAAAGCTAAGCTTTTTCAATTAATTTTGTATGTAATAGGGATACTAAAGTAAACAGGTGCCCCGATTTTTCTTTCTTATTCAGTTTTAAGAAATGTGGGCACTGCAATATAAAAAGAGCAGAAAGCCTAGACAAAGAGCATGATATAGGTAAAATTGATATGCCTTTTCTTATATTTGCATAGAGGAATGACTGGATTAAGGCCCTTTTCCTGTTTTAATAAAAAGTTTTAAGGGGAATCAAATAAAAGAACAGTGGATATAATGACTGAATAATGTATCTGATGTTATCATTTTCATTCTTTCCTCAACTGATGGGTTTGAATCCGAGACCAGATCCAACTCAGCTGCTTCTTCCAGATCATTGGATCCTAGAACTCTTCAGCTCCTCCCTTTACCCACAATGCCCCACCAACCTAACATACCTCAGATCTCGTTTGCCACTAGTAGGTTTTAGGTGTGCATTCTTTACTCTCGAGCATTTTGGTGTATTTTTTCTGAATTATTCTTAACTGGGGTTTTGGAGTTATTAGAGTTTTGGTATTTTACCTGTCTTTTTCCTCCCCTCTCATAATATACTATTTTAAGCTTTTTAGAATTAAGTTACTGTTTTCTTTTTAGTTCTGCTTACCATTGTTGGTATTCTCTTGTACTCCTTGAGTACCTTTTCTACAATTGTTGGTAGTTTTACTTCTTTCCCTCTCATTTCTCTCATTTTCTTCTTCCTTTAAAAAAAAAGAAGAAGAAGAATTTGTTTGTTTGTTGGTTTAACTAGGTAGGGTGATTCTGTTGTTACTTGACTTTTCTGCTAAGAACTATTTGTTATTGTATTTTTTTGTAGCTATATATGTCAAAATGTCAGAAAAACCTTCTGGTTTTAAGAACTGTATTTTCTGTGGACATAAAATCCCAAATTCTGATGCCCCCAGGGAATGTATTTATCATCTGGGACTGGCCCACCTTGCTATTAAGTGCGATATCTGCTCTAGTTTCAATTCCAGGGACTTAACTGATCATAAGAATAAGCGTATTCTGTTGGGTTTTTTGCTCTCAAAATCCTCTTCCTCAGTGGCTGGCACTCAAAATCCTAAGAAGCCTAATAAACTTAAAGGTGATCCTCAATCCAAGGACAAGGAGTCTTGAAAAACATCTCTGGATTGTCCCAAAACTTTGTCTTTGGTTCCCTTCATGGAGCACCCTGCCAAGGTCTTAAAAATTCAGATCTGTCGGCACTGGGTCTGGCAACTTGAAGTGCAAGATGTCCCCAGATCTGAACCCCTCCACTGCCATTGGATCCTATTTCATCCAGGCTCCCCTCTCTATTCCTAGAGGAGTCACCTTGAAAGCATTCTAGACCTCCTTCCGCAACCTCTTCTTTTCAGTTCTTCAGAAGCCTTTCCAAAGCAGGCATGGGCAGAATGATGAGGAAGTTCCTCAGAGCACAGATACAGATGGTGATTCTCCCAGTTCCTACCCCTTCTGGGCCTTAGAATGGACAACTGACCTCTTCCCCTTGATTTTTCATTCTGTGATCCACCCTTCCATTTCAGGTCCATTGGATTTAAGATCCCTGAGGGTGCCTTCTTCAAATCTGAAGAATATTGTTTGACTCAAGTGGTTCCCCTGAGTTGACTGACACTGAGTACCTCAGAGGCAGAGGACTGCCAGAACAGAAGCATTGGCTGTAGGTCCAGGGGCTTGGAGTCAACTCTGAAGCTTTCATAGCCACCTCTTCCCCTTAAGCCTCAGACCTCGATAGCTCAGGTTCAACTCCCTGCTCAGCTGGAGTACCGATGGGGTTACAGGAGTCGATGATCCAAGAGATGTCATTTTCAGATCCATCAACTTCTGTGTCTCCTAGGCATTCCACTTTTGAGATGGTGGAGAGGGTCTTCTCTATGCCTACAGAACAGACAACCCTGCCCCCATCAGATCAGACAACTTCATACCGTTCTGTGTCCTGAGCCTCAATCGTTTGTTCCACTGGGACAGTCAGCCTGAGCAAGCCTCCAGCCAGCCCATCTGGGCATTGTTATCTTTTCCAGTACTTTCCCAGAACACCCCACTGAGAAAGTCCTGCACAAGAGAACGTGCAAAAGGAGGCATTTAGATTCCCCACAGGAATCTCTCACACAAGACACTGATTATGAAAGGGGGAGTGGTCCCCCAGATCACCACCTGATGACGTCTCCCTTGGAGACATCCTGGAGCTCCTGAAACAAACAGGTGATTGGTCTTCTAATACCCCCTCCCAAGAGGAATCTATGTTTCTGGAGGTTTTTGGATCTGGGCCATCTACTTCCTGGGTAACCCCCACCCCCGGCCAAAGAGCTTGTTGACCTTGTCTCTTGGTGGGTGTGGAAGAAGCCAGACACTGTTGAGCCAATTCTTAAAAGAATGGATAAGATTCTTGCCCCTCTTAAAGACCATGCGCATTGGAGTAAGGAAATCCCTGTTGATGCCATGGTTGTTGCTACAGCTAGAAGAAAGAAACTGGCAGAGCAGAGTTCCTCTATTCACCCCCCTAACAGGGAGTCTAGGGCATTTGACAGATTTGGGAAGTGTGTTTATGCTTCAGTGACCTGTGCACTTAGGTCACTGAATTATTTGGCACATTTTACAACACTGCAAAGTGATTTGATAAAGAACCTTACCAAATTTCTTTCCAGGTCCATGTTCTCCAAGGATGGAAAATAATTTCTTCACAGCTGGCCACCCTCCAATCTATCTCAAATTCATCCATGGGGTTGATCTCTCATGCTGTGAAGGGTACCTCACAGGCGGCGGGTTCAGGCATGCCCATTAGGAGACATGCCTGGATGTGCTTATGTGACTTTGCACAACCATTCAAGTCTTCTTTTACTAATGTGCCCTTCAACGGATCTTCTGTTTTTAGCCCCATGATTATGGACACACTCTCCAGGTTTGAACAGGAGGGAAAGACCCTGCCTGCCATGGGTGTATGCTGTTCTACCCCTCAAAGGCCCTTCTCTAGGAACCAACAAGGTGGTAGAAAGATGTGGTTTAAAAAGTCCCAGGGTTCTTTCTAGGAATCATGTGGTGATAGTTCCCCCAGGGGAAGAGTGGGGAACTCAAATGGAAGATGCCATCCTCATGGCAGAGGTGGTCCGGAGTACCAGAGAGCTAGAGATTCTTTCTCAGATAGGCCCTATTAGCATTCCTAAAAGGAGGCATGACTGTCCCTCTCCTGAAGCAGTTGGGGGTTGTTTATCCCTGCACCAAAGGGCCTGGCTAGCCACTACAAAAGATCATGGATGCCTCCCAACTCAGGTGGAGGGCACTACTTGGGAAAGACAGTCCAAGGTATGTGGTCCCCCAAAGAGGCCAAGGCACACATCAGTGTCCTGGAGATGAGAGCTGTCCTCCTAATGTTGCAGGCCTTTCAAGGCACTTTCCCATCTGCAATAATTGTGATACAGTTGGACAACATGTTGGTAGTCTGCTACATCAACAAGCAAGAGGGAACCAGATCTTAATCTTTGTCAAGAAGCTATGAGAGTATGGCAATGGGCAATCTCTTCCAATCACTTTCTAATAGCAATGGATATTCCAGGGAAATCCCATGTGATTGCAGACAAATTAAGTTGGTCCACTCTGATGCCTCACAAGTGATCTCTCAATATCACCGTGAAGAAGAGAATTTTCCATCAGTGGGGCTAGCCATGCTGAGTTCTCTTCACCTCTCCCCTTAACATCAAGTGCAGCAGGTTCTTTGCCATGATCCCTCCATTGAGGGAGTCGACAAAAGATGCTGTAATCCACGACTGGCCCTCTGGACTCCTGTATGTGTTTCCACCCTTGCCTCTAATTCCAACATTTTTTCAGAAAGCAGTTCAGCTGAAGAGCACAGCTATTCTCATAGCTCCCTTTTGGCCTCATCAGGTTTGGTTCCTGTTCTTCTGGCCTCATCTTCTACATCCACCATGGGTTTTGGATCCAACTCCAGACCTCCTGTCTTACCCTATAGGCAAGACTCATCCAGACTTAACAAGCCTCAAAAAAACTGCATGATTTCTCTAGTTCCGCAAATTGCTAGATAGGCCATAATGTTTTCCCCGGTCCATCATATTTTGCTATCTTCCCATAAGACTTTTACTAGAAAGACTTACAAGTGTAAATAGAAAATATTTGTTTTCTGTGCCCTTAGCAAAGACCTGGACGCTTTTTTTAGCTCCTGTACCAATTATCCTCAAAGTTTTAGCCTCAGTCTTTATTGAAAGAACAAGAGTTTCCACTATCAGAGTTCAGTTGGCTTCCATTTCTAATTTCCACATAGGCGAAAATAATTCTACATTAGGCTCATCTACATTATGCAAGGACTTTCCTAAGGGATATTTTTGCTTAGACCTCCATTAAAAGACCCTACTCCACCTTGGGATTTAAACTTAATGCTTCAGGCCTTAACTCAACCTCCCTTTGAAACTTCAGCCAAATTTGACCTCAAATTGTTGTCTTGGAAAACCATTTTTCTGGTAGCTATTACATTGGCTATTAGAGTATCTAAACTCCAGGCTCTGTCTTCAAAATCTCCTTATCTGATTTTCACAAAGACAGGGTGTCACTATGAACTAATCCATCTTTTTTACCCAAGGTAGCTTCTGAGTCAAATATTAACCAGGTCATTAATATCCCAGTTTTCTTTCCAATTTTTTCTAACAAATGAAAGTATATGTTACATCAGTTGGATGTGCATAGACTACCTTCATAGAACCAAAGACTTTAGAAGTCTGACCAGTTGTTTCTTTACTTTTCTCCTACCAGATTAGGTATTCCATTATTTAAAGTTACATTGGCCAAATGGTTAACTGATTATATTACCTTTGTCTATGGCAAATTGGATTTATCATTACCAAAACCTCCTGGCCTATTCAACAAGATGTATGGCAGTTTCTTCAGCTTCTTAGTCCAGAGCATCCTTGGATTATATTTGTTCAGTTGCAACTTGAGCTAAGCCACATACTTTTATTTCAAATTACAATTTGGATTTGATTTCTAGGAATAGAGTGGCATTTGGCTCAGCAGTGCTACAGAATATCCTTCCTTAGGGGCCTCCCAGCGTTACAGTAGCTGGGGGCTCTGTCCCATCATTTGAGGAATGAAAGAAAATGACAAAATCATATTAAAAAGTTATGTATGTACCATAACATTCCATCTGTGTTGTCCATTTTCATTCTTCCTCAATTCCCCTCCCACCTACCTCTTCCTTTTGTGTGCTACTGGAGAGATCTAAGAGTTGTATATGAACATATGTTCCTTGTTTGAGTTCCAGCTTCCTCTTTTCTGTTCTACTATGCCCTTTTCTGTTATTGGTTGTCCTTTTACACACAGGGGCAGCAAACTCGATCTGAGGTCCATTAGGTTGGTGGGGCATTATGGGTAAAGTGAGGAGTTGAGAGTTCTAGGATCCAACGATCTGGAAAAAGCAGCCAAGTCAGATCTGAGTTTCGGATCCAAACCCATCAGTTGAGAAAGAATGAAAATGGACAACACAGATGGAATGTTATAGTAAGTATATATGTTTTTATTCTCTCTAGCACATAAATGTTTACAGTGTAATTTGTGTAATGGAATGCAACTGTGTATCTGGTTCTCATGTTTCTATGGAGACAATCTGATAAGGGGCAACAAAAACAAAATACTTCTTTCTTTCAAAAGCAATAATGTTTTCCGAAATCATTCATGTTTTCTTCTTTTGAGAATGGGAAAAAGATAAGACAAATACAGACAGTGCTTAATGGAAGTCGAAAAACAGGCTGCAGCATGCGTCCTAGCATGGATAACCTTCATTATAGTTAATTCAAGCATGTGAGTGTGGCTGTCAGTCTAGGACAATTGTTCCTATCAGGAGAGTTAAACTTCATTATTTGAAGCTGAACATAGTTTTTGTGTCAGTATTAAGTTAATAGGTTTGAGGGGGTCTGGAGGTGTGTTTTTTTTTAGCTTGAGGGTTTTCATTAAAACAAAAAGTTTTGTAAGATGCAACATAGGTTCAAATGGATATGTCAAGAATAAACTGTATAAAACATCAACCTGCCAAACACTGATGTATGCATGTAACACAAAACAGCTGATACTAGACATTTAAAAAACTGTTATACATAGCAGGTGATAAAAATAACTTCTTAGCATAACACTACTAAAAAAATAGATAATTAGTAGGACATATAAAATATTGCATGATAACTATAGGAATCAGTCAGAGGTGGTTAGAAAGGATTGTGAATGGAGACTGGATAAGCAATTCACAAAGAAACAGTGGGGGGAGATATGTATGTTTCCCAAATATGCAACAAATTCTAGAAGATTTAGGATCTTTGCTTGGAGGTGTTTACATAAATATTTTTATACCCCAAGCAGACTCTAAAAAAATTTTGCTCAGGATGATTGCAAATGTTGGAGGTGTGATGGGGGACAAAAAGGCAATTGGGAACATATTTTTGGGAGTGTAATGATTTGTCAGACTTTAAAAATGTCCTGCAGACTACGCTAACAGAAATACTGGGAGAGCAAATAGGTGTAACTAACAAAATGATTTATTGAGCTATGATAGAGAATTGGAATTGCCTAGACACAGTAAGCCTTGCTGAGTTTAATTCTGGTGGCTCCCAAAAAAAGCAAGTACTAGAAAATGGAAATCAAAGTCTAAACCAACTGTACCGGAAGAAGTGAATATAGTAACAGAGGTAAAACAACTCAATGTGGGATCTTTAGAAAAGGGTAGAGGCAAATTACATAGAAAAAAATGGAAATTGTGAGAGCAACATGTGCTGAATAATATTTTGGAGGAGGAATGAGGGTTAAGGGAAGGCAGGAATTGAATGAGCTTTGCAATGTTTGACAATAACTGGATGGGTTATAAGTGATGTAAACACTTGCAACTGAAAATATGCCAACATGGTTTGCTTTCATTTATATAAATGTATGATTGCCTATGTGATAAGTGCTAATTTAATAAAGATGTTTTTTTATTTTAAAAAAAATGAAGGCTAAGGGGGATAGCGACCTTACAAGAGATGTTTAATATCCTAGGTAAGAATCACATTTTCTATCCTTTTAAGAATAGAAGAGAACAGCCAACACTAAGCATAACTTTGTATTTTTTTAGTAGTATGGGAAGGGAGAATACTTTTGGCTTAAGCAAATTGATCACATTCACATATTATGCATAGGGTGGCTTAGTAAAGCAAATCCTGGAACACAAACTGATGCCTGTTAACATCTTCAACTATCCCTGAAAAGATCTCAGAAAAACACCAGTGGCTAAACTAACAAATACAAAAAGGATCTGAAATGGGCGTTATGGAAAGAATATCTTACAAACCTTAACGGTAAAAATACCTTAGCTGTAAATAAGAAGAGATAAACTAATGGGTATTTGAGCTCACGGGAACAAAAACATTCTTTTTGCAATCTGGATCATAGAATGTTGTGGGAAAGCATAAGTAAATTACTACGGGATCCGAAAGTCATACACTGGGTTCAAAATGTGTGCAATGGCTCTACAAGAAGGGTTTTTAAGTTCACTGTTTTCTGGGCTGTATATTTTGGATAATGACTAGGGTAAGATAAAACTGCCTTCTGTATTTTCTCTTTATTTATTAGAAGGTTGGAGGAGGATAGGGAATTTAAAACAGCAGCAAGGAAATGGAGATGAAGTATTTCATATTAATTAAAGATGAAAAGGGGAAGTAGCATGAAAATAGATGATGAATCTGATGCAAAATGACACGTGCTATTTTATTTTTACCCTAAAAATGGAGTATCTATTTAGAATTGTTAACTGAAAAAAATTGACTGGGCATGACCTATTCTTGGTGGAGTTACTGAGGGATGTACTGGTTCCTGAGTTTGGTGGCTATATTCAAAATCAGCTATTGGTGAGAAAGTGGCCAAGGATTTAGCCATAAAGGGAATTGAAGTCACATACTAGCTTGGTGGAATTATTTTCTATAGTAGTGGCCTTAGTGATTTTGGAGATGTGGTTATGGAACAACTCTACACTATTCAGACTGAAATAACATGGAAATGTAGTTATCACAATTAACAACCAAACAGAAAAGGGCAATTATGAATACTGACTAGATACTTTGTATTAAAATGCTTGAGCAGCTGGCCTGTTGTAACAGACATAGCGTATCTGCCTGCATTACCACTTACTAAAATTAATTTAGCATTGTGGGTATTTGAATACCAGCCAGGTTGGAAGAGGAATTATAAAACCGGTGCTTGTTTGTTTCCCCTGAAGAGCATGTGTAAGGGGTTCCCAAAGACACATGCAATCATTAAGCTGGCAATGGAAATTGTGTATTTTGTAGGAAATGGTAATTTTATAAAGTAGGAAGAACTTTGTTGAACTAAGTCAATTGCTTGAGTGAGTAGATCCCACATTGTATATCCTCTTTTGAAACACTGATAGAGATTAACACATGGGGTTATGTTGTATGTGTATATAAAAAAACAATATCTCCCATTTAGAAATGGTGTCCATAAATCAACTATAGCTGTTAGATACAAACATTTTCCTTAAACAAATTTTTTTTAACTTAATGTTGTATGTTTTGGCTTTCCCCGGTTAGGGGTCGCCACAGCGGAACTCCGGTCCGCTAATGATTGGCAGCAGATTTTTACGTACCGAGTTGCCAGCCCTGACGTACAACCTTCAACAAAGGTACGCCCATTCACGCATGTCTCCACACAGAAGACGCTTTAGCTGAGAATTGAACAGGACAATGTCTTATTGTGAGGCGACAACGCTACCGCAGCACCACCACTGCAGCCTACTTAATATTTGGGTAAAACATGTTCCAAAATTAATTCTGCTGCAGACTCTCATTCATATTTGCAGTGGAAGCAATTTGTACATCTGTCATCTAAAAGCTGTTTCATGCCCAGTCCTGGTGCTCTTAAGGGCATTAAAAGACACAAAATAATAGGATACATTGCGCCCACAAACCACGGAGATGTGGTATGTCATTCTGCAGCAGTCATGGAATATATGACATGAGAAAAGATGTGTAGACATAAACTTATGTGCTACTGATACAATGGCTGTGGTTTAGCAAATGGAAGGGGTAAGGTATTTTGTAGCACCAAGCTGGTACCAAATATTGAGAGAGGGGAAATAATGAGACAACTTTTCTAATGAAGTAAATGATGATGGGGTGGGCATGGAAGGTTCACATGACTGCATTCACTAGCCTATAGGATACAGAATATTCAAGCAAATATTGTTGTTGTCTTTCGGCTTTTCGCGGTTAGGGGTCACCACAGCAGAACTCTGGTCCGCTAATGATTGGCAGTAGATTTTCACGAACGCCAAGGTTCCAGCTCAACGTTCAACCTTCAACGAAGGCACTCCCATTTATGCATGTCTTTTGAATACCCACCCAACCACGGGGAAGACATGCAGACTCCACACAGAAGGCACTCTCTGCACTCCAGCAGAGAATCGAATGGGAGAACCTCTTGCTGTGAGGCAACAATGCTACCGCTGCACCACCATGGAAGTCCAATATTCAAGCAAATATTGAATCTTAGAAAAGGTCTGCAGCAATAATCATGAGGCACTGCTATTCTTTTGGGGGCCTTTAGGGTGTTATAACTAATCCAGGCATGAAAGGAGAAGAACCCTTTGGTAATCTTATTCAATCACATGGTCAACATCAGTGCTGATATCTTGACTATATTTATATTTAGCAAATATTAAAAATTGATTAGACTGCAATGGTGATTATCATTAGTTAACATGATATATACCTGAGTGGGTGACTCATTACACTGTTACTTGAAGGCTTCAGGAAATGGAAGTGAAATGCATATAAGAGCTATATGAAACTGCACTTACTCTGACTAATCTTTTGTTTCATTGAAAGGTTTATTTGGTGAAAAAATAGTGGTGTGGTCACTCCATCTATCGGGTGAGAGGATATATATTCTTCCTTGAAGAATCCATTTAGGTTTCAGAGGGAATCTGATCACAGTATACATGTTGGCAAGGCAAGAAGTTAAATGTTATGTTTTCAGAGGGCACTGAGGAGAATACTTCATGTTTGGCTGCTGAGTATTTATTTATTAATTTCTGTTTGTTTTCCAGGGTAAAGCAGTGATCCCCACAGACATTTTTCGCACTCAGCCCAGGAGCAGTGTCTGGTTAGCCAATGGAGACTGAGGGAATCAAACCTTGCACCTCTGGACCAAAGGAAACAATTGTAAAGGAATATAACCGCCACATTAAATAACATGAAAGATGTTAGTGCTAATCCCAAATTATACTGACATGGTCTAAGGCAATTCACTAGCAGCAAAGGAAAACAAGGACGTCTAAAGGAATGAATACATTCTGAAGGCTCCTTAGCAGGATCATTAAATACAACATACTTCAGTGGCAAGCAACAATTATGTGATACCCAGCACTAACAGGACAGATTTGTACAAGCACAATAAGGCTCATTTGTCTAGTAAAGAAACAGATGAACATGTTAAGAGAAATTGTAAAATAGATGTCAAATGCCCCTGGGAAGAGGAAGATATTCAGTTCAGCTGACAAAGCCGCTCATGTTAAGCAGGTCTGCAAATGTAGTGTGGGCACACTTGTTGGGCTCTGCTAAATCCTGCATAAACCCAGCTCATCATTAAAAAAGAACAGATGTGGGCAGGAGTGGTAGGAAACTGTTGACCCTGCTCCCAATAAGATTGCACTAGAGATTGAGAATGACTATTCCATTTTCCAAAATTATGCTTTATGTCTTCTTCTTTGGCTAGTTATTGTTAAGAATGTAGGCTGTGTTATTTACTTATTTGTTAATTGGGTAAATGGGATGGTCTAAGGATCCATTTCAGACACAAACAGACCCAACTGCCACAATTACAATAGGTGGTATATTATTAGTACACTGGGAATATAATAAGTAACATAGCAATAGCTGTTATGCAAAGTGAATCATTAAGACAACACAGAAATCCAACCCTATACACGAATAACCATTGAGACACAACATAACTACTATATGACAAGAAGGACTTTAAATATATTTCAAATTTGTTACAAATGTGTAAGTACACAAGGGCCGAAACCATATAGAAAAGTAGTTTCTATTAAGTCAAACCGCCAATTGATATTGAACAAAAAAATGACATTAGAAATCAGGACTATAAGCAGCTGATGTTAAGAGTGCAATATTTTAAAGTGATATGTATTCACTGTCTCTGTAGCACTGGCTTTCTGCAGTGCTAGCAAGGTGGGCTAATACTTTGTTCTAAACACTGGGTGGTTTGCTTAATTTCTAAGGACTGTGTGAAGTAGGTTTCAGTTAGCCAGTACAATTATACTAAATCGTTTTCTGCAGCAGCTAATAAAAATGTGGGCCTAAGTGTTGGTGCTTCATTGCTAAGAGACATGAAGAGAGAAAGCACAGATTTTATACTGAAAGGATTATTTAAAAGACAGTGACAGTAAGGCTAAGTTTGAATGAAAAAGTTAAACATAAGCTCATCTAAACTTCTTGCATTTGATTGTATGTAACTTACATTGGTTCAAAGCCAGTTTTCTTTCTGTATCTGTACTGTATATCAAAAATTATAATAAAAATTATATTGGAAAAAAATGTTTGAATGAAAAAAGGTGGTACATGCAATGAGAGGGTACTATCGAACCCTTTTTACTGTTAGACAGTGGTGTAGTAGGTTCCTCCCAAAGTGAAATTAACTTATATATTGATTTATTATTTTTTGAAGGTTAGATATACTTCGGGGTAGTTTCAGTGTTATGACTGGTTGGGTGTATTCAACTTTTGGTACAATTATTTATTTTATTTATTTATTTGAAGTTTGTTTGCCAGGATGGTCCAAATGGGCTGAAGGGGCCTGTTTTCAATGGAGTCCTGGGGAGAAAAGCTCCATAGATACATTTTATTAAACAACAGGTTATTACACTACAAGAAGAGTACATGAAGCAAAAGTATATGCTAGTACAATTTGAAATAAACAGAGTTTATATCACAATTAGTAAGGTTTACAAATATATAGTCACTATCATTGCTAACATAGATGTTAAGTCTAAACAGTAATAAGAAGATATCTACAAGTCTAAACAGTAATAAGTAGGTATCTACAAGTCAATTAGACTAGGGAGTTAACTACCATATGTATGTTGCCCCATGGGAAATATGATCAGTAAGTCAAATATTTTAGAATTTGAGTAAGGTTAAGAGGGGAGAGGGAGACTGGGGAAGGAGTAAGGTAGCTGTTGGTGATGTTATGCAGGATGGGAACATGAGCGTTCCCAGAGAGATGTTAGGTGTGAGTGGAGCAGTGTTTTAAAGGTGGACGGGATGCTAGTGAGGCGAATTTGAGGTGGGAGGGAGTTCCAGAGGCGTGTCAAGGAAAAAGAAAGTAAAAGTTTGCCTGCTGGATGGGTAGGCTTGTGAAGTACAATCAGATTCTGAGCATTGGTTCTTAGGAGTCTGTTAGGTAGGTGCATTTTAAAGGTTGAGGCAAGGGAGGGGCAAAGAGAAGGACTGAAAATGAGCTTCTGAGCAAGAATTAGTTGAGAGTAGATAAGGTAGTTGGGCATCTCTAGCTAGTTTAGTTTATGGAGGGCAATACAGTGGTGAGTGGAGGATCTGTGTCCAGTGGTGAATTTGGCAATTTTGTTGTAGCAGGAAGAGAGTTTTGTTTTAATAGAAGATTGTAGGTTGGTTAGGAGTGGGGCACCATAAAGGAGAGAAGGGATGAGATGTGTGGTAGTGAGGAGGAATCGTGTAGATGGTGTGTTTTTTTAATGTTTGTCTTTTGGCTTTTCCCGGTTAGGGGTCGCCACAGCAGAACTCCGGTCCGCTAATGATTGGCAGTAGATTTTCACGAACGCCGAGGTGCCAGCTCGATGTCCAATCTTCAACGAAGGCATGCCCATTTACGCATGTCTTTCGAACGCCACCCAATATGGGTATCAAATTTGAGCTGGTTGTCGATGAGAATCCCTAACAGTTTTGCACTGGATACTATCTCATGAGAAGTGTTATTCTGACTGGTTATGGAGAATGAATTAATGTTGATAGTTGTAGTTCTGGAAGGGATGAATATCATGAGTTTAGTTTTTGATGCATTAAGTGCCAGGTGGTTATCTAGCATCCATTGTTCAGTGGATGAGAAGGCATCTTGGGTTAGTTTTATGAGGGTGGGAGTGGAGTTAGCAGAACAGATAATTGTTGAATTGTCTGGATATTGGACGATTTGTGCATCAGGGATGGCAAGGTGCAAGTTATTTATGAAAATATTGAACAATAGGGGACCTAAAATGGAACCCTGGGGTACACCAGCGGAAGTGTTGAGGAATGGGGAAATGGCTTTCTTCCATTTGACTGCTTGTTGCCTGTTGGAAAGGTAGCTGGTGAACCAGTTGATAGAAGGGGGTGATAGCTTTAGATTAGAGAGTTTGGATAGGAGAAGGGTGTGAGAGATGGTATCAAAAGTTTTGGAAAGGTCTAGAAGGAGGGTGGATACAATACAGCCAGAGTCATGGGCTTTATTCACAGTTTCAAGGAAGGAGAGTAGTGCGGTAGTAGTACTTTGTCCAGGCCTAAATCCATGTTGTGTGGGAGTTAGTAGGTGATTGTCAATGAGGTAGGGTAATAGTTGTAGGTGGATACACTTTTCAAGCAGTTTAGAGATAGGAGATAAGATGGTGATAGGTCTAAAATTGGAGATGTTATTGTTTCCTCCTTTGTGGAGGGGAATAATGTAAGCTTTTTTCCACAGTTGTGGTATGTAGCCTTCTTGGATTGACCGGTTTTATGATGGGGAAGGCAATGTCTTCTGCAGCTATCTTTAGGAAGAATGAAGGGATATTGTCAGGGGCATTGGAGCATGGTTTTAATTTCTGAATGAGTTTTTTTATAGTTGATACTGGGATGGGTTTTAGAGAGAAGTGAGGGAGATGGAAGTATTTGAGGAGGAGGAGATAGTGGAAGGTGTGGCTGAGTAAGAAGGGCTATTTGAGAAGGATGATGTCAATTTGGTTATGGAGTCAATGAAGAAGTTGTTAAATTGGGAGGCTAAGTTGATAACTGAAGCTTTGTGGTCAGAGCAAGGATTCTCTTTTTTGCCTGGATTCAAGAGAGTGGAGATAAGGAAGATGTGGGCTGAGAAAACAATCAGTGAGGGCAGGAGTAGAAACACAGAAGTAAGAAAGCAATTACAATTGAAGAAACAGACAAAAATGGGGACAAACAAATGCTTACTGAATCCTCTCCTCTCTCAAGATTGTAGCACTCTGTGTTTAGGCTTACAGTCACAATTACAACAGTATGAACAGTTTAGTTATTAGGCACTTAAAACATACAGTAACTGGTGAGAGTTACATAAATCAAAGCAGTAATGACACAACATGTGTGGCGGGAGAATGAGATACAATTTAAAAAGTCTGGTCACAGCACTAGGTAAACACAAACATGAGAGAAGAGCAGCCAGTTTTTGTAGCATAGTTATAATATGGATACAACAGAGCAAAGTGTAAGCCACTAACACTGTCTAATGGGATACCGGGCCTGTGAACGCTCAATAAGTAGAGCAGCAGTTAGGGAAACTAGCCACTATGCTCATTAGAAGGGAATACCCAGCCTAAGAATGCTCCAGTATATCAGCCTGTGAACGCTTGTCATAGGTAGCAGTTAGAGAAACTAGCCGCTATGCCTGCAGAAGGAATACCCAGTATGTGAACATTCCAATGGAGTAGCCTTTGAACACTATTAATTACATCACAAGAAAAACAATTTCTAGTGCTCTTCTGGAGTCAAAGGTAAGAAGGTTCAGGATCCTGCAGCAAGCATTTACTTGATGTAAGATTTTACTAATGGTGACAGCTGCATAATTTTGTCAATAGGTAGTTCAGAGGTAATTACTTGGCTTGCAGTCCAGGAACTATTGAGGAGCCTGGCCCAAATTCCCAGTTGCCCCTAAGCATTATCTACTTAAGTAACTTGCTCAAGGTCACACAGTAGGCAAATGAGTGCTACTGGAAACAAACCAGTTCTGTCTTAATCCTTATGGCAATTGCCAGCACATGTGCCTGACAGCCACCCCCCAACTGGTCTTGAGCCCTTTAATTTTCTCAGAGGAGGGAAACTTCCATAATTCACAGCAAGAGACTACTTTATGGGGCTGTCATCCAGGCAGCTATGGAGGAGTCTGTGCCCTTGCCTGCATTCCTTCATCAATGGATTGTTGAGGTGAGGAGTGACTTTGCCCCAAAAGACCAAAGGCTAGCTTTACTCCCCAGGGAGCAGACCCTAAATGTCTGCAGGCTAGTGAACTATGTTGCATCCCAATACTCATTTGTTAACCAGGTAGGCCCACTGGACAAACACTCAGGGATGACCCAGGAGCAATATTTGGTTAAGTGATTTGCTCAAGATCACACTTTAGGCAAATGAGGGTTGAAGGAAGCAAACTGTCCACTACAGGAACTTCATCTCACAACAGTAACCCTCTGTGCTAATGCAGGCTTTGAAGACATTTTTGTATCAGCCTTAACAGCATTGGCACTTATATCACTGCAAATGTCTATTAGGTCTTTTGTGCTCCAGCCCACCCACACATTCAGGGAGAACTAGCGTAACCGATTTTGGACAAATAAGTTCACATCCAGTTTACTATTTTCCAGTGCCCACTAACCACTGCTTCCAGGAGGTGAGCTTAGTATGACAGAACCTCCTCCCCTCCAAAGTGAGTAAGTCAGCACTGGCTGCTCATTTCCATCCCAGTCAGCACCTTCAGTACCTCAGCATTACCTGTACTGTGGCTTTATCCCTCTACATCACAGAGCTGATGCTTAAGATGAGAGTTGCATGATGTTTAAAGCCTACAATAGGATCAAACCACAGTCCCAAAAAGAGTTGTGCACATACCTCTCAACCTCTTAGTTCTAGAAATCTGGACAAAGCCTGACAAAACAGGGGGACAAAGGCCTAAAAATACAGACATATGTTAAATATTGCTCTTATAAACTTAGAAAGTTGTTAAGAATAAAAGAGTTTGTTTTAGCATACATTTTCTGAAGGATTTGAAGTCGGAAATTCAAATGTATGTCATTATTTAGTGACTTCAGTCCTCAGATCATCCCAGTGATTTTATGAGAAACAGGCCAAAAATATGAGCCAAAAATATGAACATTCTGCGAAAATCTGTACAGTTGAGAGGTATCCAACTCAACTTGTGCATTGTTAAGCCATTTAAAGGTACCAAGTAGAAAGCTAAGCTTTCTTGCTAGAATTTACCGATTAGGTGACATGAATCAGTTTTGTATCAGTCGTGGAAGGACTAGAATGAAGAGTTTGAAGGGAGAGGGAGTGTTGGAAGCTGGCCACACAGTTGGATAGCTAACTGGTGGTCTTATCCAAGCTCACAAAAGGAATGTCCCAGAAGTTAAGAGGGTTGCCTCCATCCATAACTTGCCTAATGTTCAGTTGTTTTGTCTCATATGTTTGGTGCAGAAAATCTCTGAAGATCGAAATCAGTAAATAATGGCACACATTTCAGACCTCACGTCCTTCAGAAAATGTCAATGAAAAAAAATGTTACTCTAGCAACATTCTAACCGTATAACAGTGTATATATTTAAAATCTGTCCCTAATATGGGGCTTTTTACCCCCCCCCCCCATTATTTTGGGCTTTGTCCAGATTTCTTGCACTAAGAAATAACTTGATTAATGTTACGCTAGAGGGAAAGGGAATAAGCCATTTCCATCGTCCACATATATTATTCCCTACTAATTATACCCTCTCAGATGAAATTGTAGTTCAACTGCATGCTGGACTGGATGCTTGGCATGTTTGCAAGTCTGTACAGCAAGTGGAAGGAAACAGGTTACAGAGTTGTATGAAAGAAATATCACAGAAACGTTTTAAAAAGTTATACTACAAGGTGACTTGGCAAACCCTTTCTAAGTTGCCTGCAAATGCAATGTTGTCACTGACAACTGACCCTTTAAGGACCTGCCTGTTGTCTCACGCCTGTTCAGTGCAAAGAAAGGGTCCAGCTCCCTCATTACTCTGAAGTGGATGAAAGGGAATATCAGAAAAATCAGTATGGAATGCATATGAAATACCACTGCAAGTCTGCAGCATTTTCGTTTTGGATTATTTTATTGGGATGAATCGTAACACATACCTAGGTTTGTCACCTTTCCAAATGCCCAAAGTGGGACATTTTTAGTACAAACGTCAGATTTTGCAGGGTGAAACATACCCACGACCAGTACAAAGGACAGAATTTCACTTTTTTGCCTAAATAAAAGCATATTCTTGTAGCATAGTTGCTTATTCTGTTTCTTATAACATGTAGGTATTTCAGATACAGAATAACTGTTTTATGCAACTGTTACATAAAATATAAGAAATAATTTTGTCTTAAAATCAATTTGCTATTTTTTTTTCAATTTTTTGCAGGACACAACTGCCCAAAGAGGGACTGTCCTTCGCAAAGTGGAACAGGTGGTAACCCTACCTGACATACTATAAAACTGAATATTTTTGCGCGCATAGCGCTCAACCTCTTACCTTTACATTTAGGTATAAATCCAGAAATAATCAGTAATAATTTTAAAATTGTAACAATTAATTTGAGAAGCTGACAGAATAACAGAATGTGAGTTAATATGCATTTTACGGAGTAGAAAAAAATCTATAACTCATAATATCAAATATAATCCGCCACCTTTTTACCCAAATCGACAGTTTTAGAAAGGATTGGGCAAACATTTTAAGCCAAAACAAATCAAGGACAGGTGAGAGCGGAAATACTTTTGCTAGAACTAGTCCTAGCTTCAACGCGGGAACAGGGATTGGAGTTGGAGAAACTTTGCTACCCTTTCCTTATTATTGCCATATATTGCATGAATACCGCTCAGTTGTCTTTGCTTTGACCGAAATGTTATCCCTGTCCCTTTTAATCCCTCCTAAATTTGGTGACTGTTGGAGAAATGTGTGAATTATACTTAATAATTGTCAATAGTTATGCGTTATAGGCTTCTTTTACTTCAGAAAACGTACATCACTTTATGTTTATTCTGTCGACGTCTTAAGTTAACAGAACTAATCTCTGACTGCCCTGATTCGTTAAGAGCTCTAATGTATATGTATCGCATTGCAGAAGGGATGACATTAAATGCCAAAAGGAGATGTGAGATCGAAACCATATTCTTTACTACTACTGTTGGAATTCCTGGCATTGCTGCGAGTCTACCTAGGCTGAACCAACTTTCTACAGTTAACAGTTTAGCAAAAGCCAGTCCATACCTCTCAAGTGCACCTCATTTAGGGTATTAAAAAGTTTACGTTCCTCGTAGTTCAACCTTAGGGTCTGTTACACGTTCAGTGTCAGGAAGTTTTTAACTGATAGTCAAAGTAAATAGAAGTGAATCATATTCATTAAATATCTTTTTAAGTAAAAATAGCATATTTTAATAATCTTGTGACCTTCCTGGTGAAAGTTGTTAGTACGTGTTCCACATTTTGCCCACTTATTCCACATTATAAGGATTGGTGTTCCGCATTTTGGACGTGGAAACTCGAAAGCCACACCTTTGTAACTCTTTTCACTCAGAAGAGGCTTGACGTTCTTTTGTACCACAATGCCTCTTTACTCGTAACTGATTTGTTGTTCATAATGCTACGCAATTTGCTGCCGGTTACGAGACTACTTAGTTACTCAAGAAACATAAACTGTTGTGGGCTTGTCATGTACACATGACATTTCCCAAAGCACACAATGTCCCGTTTACTTAAAGTCATTTGGAAACGCCCCACACCCAACACCCGTAAGGCTACTGTAGTAAAAAACTGGGCGGAGTCTGAATGACGTTGGAAAACTCAATGGCTGCTTCCATGACTGTTTCAGGAACTGATAACACTGAGTAGGAATTATTTTGGGGTCTCTTATTCCAGGAGAGTGAGAGCCACCGTACTGAGTAAGTGCTGCATACAATAAAGTTCTAGAACTGTCTGCCTTTGCAATGTGCTGGATGGTAATAAAGACGGGGGATAGGTAGTAGTATAGACAGTTGTTCTTTGCTGCGTTTAGCATGACTTGTATAGATGTTTTCAGTAAATATTGGGAGTAGACGTTGAGGCTGGTGAACTGTGAGGGCACTTGCTTAGCTAAATTGAGTTTTTGGTTTAGAATGCGAACTGTGCATTGTATATTTTACTGTTGTTACAGGATTAGACCCACTGCCTGGCTTGTTTTTGGGTACTTTTAGACTGCAGTTATGCGGAATTGTATTCATTATTGACTTTATATTTCAGAAGTAAGAGCCTCTGATAATGAAATGACACAACGTAGATTTTCTCTGCTTGGCAGTTCAAGTTTTAGTGTGTAGCGCTGTATTCGTAAGGATGCATTGCGCTGACGTAACAGTGCTGCTGTCCGAGCAGGTTGTGTATTTTTTTTGCTTGGGAAAAGTGAAGATCGACTGGACATGTCTGTGATCCCTGCATGGCCTGTAGTAGTTGTTACTAAACTTTACAAGGCTAAGACTATGAATTGGATATTTGATGTTTATGGATATGCAAGACTTTTACCATACCATGGGGATGGCTCGAGGCAAATTGTTGATGTAAAACAAGTGCTATTGAGCAAGTCATTTTAAATTTGTATGCAAGACATCTGTGGTACTACCCTCACAAATAAACGTGCGTGCATTTCTTATATGTGGGTGTTCTATAGTATAGTCTATGTACTAAACGTGAAACAGAGCTGTAACCTGTACAGTTTTTTTTACACATTCTCCTGAAGTGCTGTAATTGGGTGGATTATAACATGGGAAATTTGTTATCAATTAATTAATGAAGTGAGTATAAATAATTATGATCTATTAAGCAAAACAGAAGAGATCATGATCAGATGTGAACATCCCTGGAATGCGTTCATCATTCACATCCACAGCTCCTTTTTAACAATTTTTGCACATGGGGTCAGGATGTCACCATTCTTTATAATGTGATATGTTTCAGTAGTTGATAGTGTGGATATTTTGAGGACAACTGAGCAATGTAGTGGATGTGCTTAATAATAGCCAATCTACTTCTGTATCACAAATGCTCTTTCTTTTTGCTTTGCATTTTATGTTGAAATTATTAATTTTTGATAATATTAATTTGAAAGAGGAATGTTTACTTTTTCTTTCGTTCTTGGCCTGTTTGCATTTCTGCTTTTTTGCTTGTAGGATTGTGGCTCGGGTGCATTCGAGGTATGTTTACAGTGTTGTTAATCAGTCATGCTTTTGTAAGTTATGCAGTTTAGCAACTTGTTGTGGACAGAACAGGATTGGCAAGTCAATATTCCATGCGTTTGTGTTTATAACAAATGCATTTTGTGCAGCATATGAAAATTAAATTGCATGCTGCTGTTGGCCCAGCTTTACTGTTTTGTTGCCCAAGATTTACATTGTGTATTGATTTTTATCTGTATTATGTTGCCGGATTAAGCAGCTGAGAAAACACATTCTGTTTCCTCTGGAATATATTTGCATAGTACTTGGGTAAAATATCAGCCATAGTAATGTAACATTTGAAGCTAAGGCACGTAATATCTTTGGAATGGGTAAAATGCTTCATCTTGGGAATTCATTTGTATGCTGTGGCTTGCATACTATATACCTGGATGTATCTTTTCTATACACACGTTTAGCTTCTTCTGTACTTTTGATGTGAAACATCTCTGCATTTTGTACATAATTTGTAAATTTATTTCCAGATTCTTGTTTGGGTTCACTCTGATCAGTCTTCTTTCTCATTTAATCAGTTATCATGACCTTCAAAGTAGTTACTGCTGTGTGTTAAATATATTTTTTTATGGAGGTTTGCATGTTTTATTGTTTTATTTATATATCTGTGTTTGTTAACAGTGTATGCCCGCTAGTTCAGGAACTCTCTTCAAACAAGAGCCAGGCCATAGCATTAAAACAGCATACAGACAAATTGCTTGAGCACAATAACAGTTTGACAATCTACAAAACATAATAGTTGCACATATTATTAAAGAGCAGAGCATATTCTTAGTATATCAGGTTATAAGTAGTAAAATGCAATAAAGCATTGCAAATGAAAATAGCAGTACAATGGCATTTATTTCCATGAGATAAAATGGCATATCCCTAGCAATACAGACTTCAAGTAAATATCCGAGAACAAGAAACAGCAGGGAGATTAATTTTCTGTCCATATGTAGAATGGTTAAGGGATTGGGGTAGTAGTCAGCCATTGTCACAAATGTAGAAGCATTTGGATTGTTTGCTTTTTGCAGGTTTTGCTTCAGGTGCTTATGAAATTGAGAGGGGGTGTCTACTTTACTTATATCTCTATAGGAAGTTCCAGGTTTCAGGAGCTAGTTTGCTGGAATTTTTTTCCCAAAAGAAGGCCTAATGAGTTGTATGGCATCATGGTGCACGAGAAAGTATGGACTGGTTTGGGATTAGTAGTGAAATGGATGGTATAGGAGTCATGCAGCAGTTTGAGTGAGGGAGGTAAGGATGAATGAAGCTGTATCAAATGATAGAGGTACAGTGATGTTTTATTTTTGGTGCCAAAAAGTATTCACCTCAGAATTTTGTTTTAATTTGTGCAGTGTTGAGGTATTATGGGAGGTGTTGAGATGAAAACAAGGAGGCCATACTCAAGTCATGGTATGATAATGTTCATTGCTTTAGTTCTCCAGGCTTCTTGTGTTAGAAGGCTGGATATTTTGCAGGCAATTTGTAGCCAATAGAGAACCTTCAGGGATTGTTGCTTAGTATGCATGAAGAAGCAATTCACTTTATTTGCTACTTGACATTGGGGAGGAATGTGCCATTGTTCTCCATTTATTATAGGTAAGGGAGCATTATAAAGCTTCTGGCTAACTCGAGTAGCATGACATTGGTCTGAAGGGTATTGATCAATGTTTTAGTAGCAAACAAATTAAGATTAATTTTATTTGCAGAATTCACTCCAATTCCTGAAGAATCTAGTTCTGTCACTGTTTCCATTAATAAGAACTATATCATTGATGCAAATATGATTTGGCATTGAAGAAGTTTAGTGGGAAAGTTAATGAGACAAGCATGGAGGAGTGGGATGTGATGATGTGAGGTATTGCCAGCTATGCCAGGAGAAGTAGGGCAGTGGATGTGTAACATATGCCAGCATAGCTAGCTGGAGTTTTGTAAAGAATTATATGCCATTTGTATATTAAACTGATTTTTACAGTTGCTTGTGTTGAAAATGTATTTGTAAAGCTGCTTGTGTTTTAAAACTATACCAACAGTGGGTCCTGCTGGACAGAAAAGAAGTACACTTGTATGTCAGACTGTATTGTAACTGGTGAAATGAATATATTGTAAAAGAGGAAACTGGAAGAGAAGAGGTTAATGTCAGTCCAGCTAACTTTAAAAAAATATTCTGAAATTAAATTACGTGGTTTAGACCATAAAGATTGTATTTGACAGTTCTGATTGCAGCCAGAGCTGAAATGTCTGTGAAAATCAGGACTGGGAATCCTACTGTATTGTCCTTAGGGGGGAAGTAATTGCTACCCTGGAAGGGTGGAAGTTTTGAAGTGGTTCTATAGCTTCCAGATGCTATAACACATCTTAGCAAAGTTCTATGTGTGTGTGTATGGTAACACGTATATGCTAAATTCTGGTTCAGTTTCTAGTAAATGGGGTGGTATGGGAACCATGTCAGGTGACCAGATGTATGTGATGTCATTCTGTAATTCAGTACTGAAATGATGTTTTAATACTAGATCAGACAGAAGTCTCAGGACAGTCTGTTTTTGGAAATGACAAGAACACTCACCCACTTAATCTTGCCTTGCTTTATTAAGTAGGAAACGGTAATTCTTTAGATCAGTCAGGAAAATATGGTGAGATTAGTTAAGTACTGTTTTTCTAATCTGTGTGAATCTATCCGTGTTATTTTTAATATTCCTGTGATTGAAATACTGGTGTTTATTGTAAGTAGATATTTAGTATTTTCATGGAGGACGGTGCAGTGGTGCAGCAGTAGCGTTGTCACCTCACAGCAAAAGGTTCTCCAGTTTGATTCTGAGCTGGGGTGCCTTCTGTGTGGAGTCTGCACGTCCTCCGGGTACTCCAGTTTCCTCCCACATTGCAAAGACATGCGTCTGGAGCATTTCTCCCCAGGGCCTCCGCTGAAAATTGGCTTAAGTTTCAAGTCGGACTTTACCAATTATCAAATGTTAAATAAATAAATAATAAAAATGTTCTTTTATTATTGCATATATTTAAACTTTTCATTATGGCTGGACTTTTATAGAATATTTTAACCTTTAAGAGTACTTATGTTTATTTGGTGACATCGTGGCCGCTTCTGCGAGCCTTACTGCATTGGTCAAACTATCATTTGTATTATTATTAATTTTACCCAGTATAATTGGGTTTCCTTGTAAGAGCCTTAGAGTAGTTGGCTTAGGAGTGTTCTGATGGCAGTAGCTACCTTATAGTCTGAGCAGAGGAGCATAGCTAGTAAATCTGTGTCAGTCTTTCCCAAGTGTGTGTGTGTGTGTGTGTGTGTGTGTGTGTGT
This sequence comes from Protopterus annectens, assembly GCF_019279795.1. Taxonomy (NCBI): domain Eukaryota; kingdom Metazoa; phylum Chordata; order Ceratodontiformes; family Protopteridae; genus Protopterus; species Protopterus annectens. Next base: position 275,673,269 of record NC_056748.1, read on the forward strand.
GTGTGTGTGTGTGTGAAAATCAAATCTCAGAGTGTGTGTGCTACTTGGAGCAGGGACACAGAGGATTGGGTTCATAGAGAGAGTGGTGGAGGACTTTGCTTGGAACACTCAGCTGAGGGCTGAACTCTACAGCTGTGCCAGTGTGGAGTCTTATTTGGGGCCTGGTAAGAGTGAGAGAAACCCAGCCCCAGGATGGGAGTATGTTTCCTGTGTACTCTTAAGGGAAATTGTGCTTGGTGTAGAGAGCTGCATCTAGAAATACTGTGTGTATCTAATTTTGTTCCAAGTGAATGTCTCTCACTGGTGTCAGTGGCGAGGATTGAGGCTCCTTGATTACTGGAGCAGGAGATGGGTGTTACCTGGTCTAAGAAATGACTCTTAGGGGACATCTTTAGGGAGTGGAACAGTGTGAAAGGTATGCACTTTAGGAGACTGTGAAAGTTCTGTTAGTAAATTAGTAAAGTAATACAGTAGGAATTTTTATGTCTTGGCTTAATGTTTTGATGACACGAGGTGACAACAGTCCTTGGTTCTTTTCAAAACATTGCACGCAAATTCAAGAATTTGTTACATGTAAACATTTGTATTTAAGAATATAGCCATGTGAACAGTTGCTTTATGTGTATACATTAAGCTTTTGTCTTTTGTTAACTGTGTTAGTCCCACTACGCTAGTAGCCTCTTTTCAGGGGAGATCCAAGAGAGTATTTATACTATTAGGGGAAAACTGGTCAGGGCATCAGGATGCTTACCATACTCATGGTAGTCGGGGGGAAGGATTTGTGTGTGACACATCCCGACTTCCTGTTTCCTGTCTAGGCACAGAGGCAGCCAGCAGGAACAGGAAGAAATATGGCTGATTTAGGTTTGGTTGAAAATGAAGTAAAGGTTGATGAGAAATGGTAGAATCGCTACCAGAAGTGTTTTTCTGATGTTGTGGGTGTAGAAAAAACATTGATATTGGAAGAAAAGGAGAGTGTAGCTGTAACAGAGATGGATTCAGAGGAAAACTTTCAGAGGAGATTGTTTGAAGGAGAGACAGTTACCTCTGAGAAATGCATAATTACAACCGTCCCATCAGTAGGGTTGCAGGATGATTATTTAGAAGAAATGGTAAACCAAAGCGGAGCAGCAATTATGGAGTGATATCATGGGGAAAATAGAAGAAAAAAAAGACATTATGCCAGAAAAAGGTCGAGACAAAAACTTATGCACAAACTGTGGGAGAAGGAGCAAAGAAACAAAAAAGAAGTATACAGTACATGTGAGCTATAAAAAAATAAAAAAAAAGTTTGGACAGGTATAAGGTTTGGGACTCTGTTATAGTACCTGTGGGTGTCAAAGCAAACGAGGTAAGAGCATTCATTTTAATTAATAAAGAAACTTTTTGTGACTTGATATTTGAGACTGGGCAGACCATGGACATTTTTTGGGTGCATATGAACAAAAGAAAAATATTTATCCATGGCCAGAATATGTCGTGCAAGCTTTTTACAGACAAAAAAAAAGAATAATGATCCAGTTTAGAGCTGAAGCAAAAGAACTGAAAGAACATTTGTTAACTATATGTAAAAATTAATGAACACTATAAAATATATGATGAGAGGACTATGGACTGAGGGGTGGGAATGTGGAGTAATACTGAAAATGGAAAATTATGTTATGAATGTACCTAGTATTATTGATGTTCATGGTAATAGGGGTTTTGTGAAATACAGGGGTCAACCAAAAACTTATTTTTGTGGAAAAAACGACCATTTAATCAACAAATGTGATAAAAGATGTTATTTATGTGGTAAAACGGGCATATTGCAAAAAAAGTGATTTAAAGTGTAAAAATGTGACAGTACTGGTCATTCATGGCGAGAGTATGAAATGAACGTGCAAGAAAATGAAGTTATACAGGATAAAGAGTAGAATGTGTTATACAAGAAAATGTACAAAAAAATGCAACTGATAAAGAGGTTATACGTGAAGTTAAAGAAAGTAACAAGGAAAACGAAACAAAGGAGACAAGTGAGGAAAAGCTGATTGGTGCACTGTAAGAAGTAAAAAGAACAGGGAAAAGAGTTGAAAGGAAAAGAAAATTTAAAAACATAATGTTTAGAGAAAATAAGAAAGGAAAGGGGTAAACATTTTATTATACTAACTGTTAAAGCTGAAGATATTAGCTCTAAATGTGAACAGTATGAAAAATCTTAAAAGGAGAGTAGGTGTATTACAATGATGTGTCGCAGTAGATGCACATATTATTGTTTCGGAAGATATCTGATTAGCAGAGGAAGAAAGAACACAAACTGAAAAACTTTGGAATGGTGTGTTAGTTTGGAACCTGGGGAAAGAAACATGCTCGGGCATATGTATATTATGTCAAGAAAGCATTCAAATATTAGATGTAACCATAGTGGAACTAGGATGAACTACGGTAATAGACGTGAGATGGAAAATATGTGTATAAAATTATAGCTTTATATGCATATGTAACAAAAAAGAGAGAGAAATGATGTTTAAAAATATTCTTGAATATGTTTGCGTCAATATGGACATTATAGTGGCTGGTGATTTTAATTGTAATTTAAGGAAAAATAAGAGGAATTGTGATGGTAAAATGGCTAAAGAAATTATGAGAAGTGGAAATTTAAGTGTATGGGAGAATAACCACTGGAGACAGAAATCAATTTATTTTTTATTATACGACCCCTCCATTAATATTCCAAAACGTGCGCGCTGATTGGTCAGCATGCCCGTTGTAAATCCGACTTATACAAATGGAAAAAGGTCCGGTCGCCCGGACTTTTTCCATTAGTATAAGCCTTTACTTTTTTTTGTGTTAGACAGCAACGGAGAAGGGAAGAGCTCAGTTGCTGTAATCTCGCTATGTTAAATGAGTTTAACATAGCGAGATATCGTAAAAAAAAAGCAACGGAGATCTTCCTTTCTCCGTTGCTTTTTTAAAGTTGTCTCGCTATGTTAAATGAGTTTAACATAGTGAGACAACTTTAAAAAAGTAACGGAGATCTTCCTTTCTCCGTTGCTTCCTCTACACAAAGCTCTGCTGTACTGCCCCAGGATACTGGACAGCTGCGGAAGGGCAGCATGGAGGCATTATACAATGCCATTATTTAAGAAAAGTAAGTTTTTTTTCTTAAATAATGTCATTGTATAATAGCAATAACCCACTTCTGGGTGTGGGTAATGCTGGATTTACCCACAGTTGTCTTTGTTTGGCCACTCAGGCTTTGCCCTCGTGACCAAACCACAGCAACCATGGGTGTAAATCCAGCATTCCCCACACCCAGGCATGGGTTATTCCTTAAATATCTGATGGTTTTAAAGTTATAAAGAAATTAAGTATGCTGGATTTTCAGATCATGTGGCAATATGGGTTAAAGTATAGGAAAATGAAGAATATATAAGAATAGGAAAAGGAGTAAAGAGAATTAATAAAAATGAATTGGATTTAGAAGAGAAAAAAGAACTTGTGGAATTATGGAAAAAATCATATGACTGTGAGAGAGTTTTATGAGAATTGGACTGTTGGCTTAATTTTAAAGAAAAATATAAAAAAATGTAGAATACATAAGGAAGAAAAGAAGAAATGAAAAAGAGAGGGAGATGAGATATTAAGGCAAGAAACATTGAGACTTATTAGAGAAGGTAAATCCCTTTTGATTCATTTAATCCATTTCTCTTTTTCATAAATTAAATTAAAATGAACTTGTTAGATAAGCACAAATATTGTTTACAAGGAAAGAAATAAGAGGTAGCGCCATAGCTGAGTAAAATAAAAGAAAAAATAAGAGAATTTAAAAAAGGAAGAGAAGCAAATAAGACAGCAAGAAGGAATATACAAAATAAAGAATATGTATTGTAAGTATTTGCTAAGAGAGAAGAAAATGTAGAACAAATTTATGAAGGTGAAAAATTAAATAAGGAACATCATGAGTATTTAGAACAAAAAAAAACACGAAAGAATTGAATGGAATTCTAAGAGATATTTATTATTGTTTGTTTACTGGGATATTTCGACTGGACACAGGTCCTTTTTCAGTGGAGGCCCGGGAATAAAAGCTCCACAGAGTGAGCAGTGATAAATGGTGTACTTTATAAATTATAGGTGATCTTGATATGGAGAAGAAAAAATAATACAGGTGCACGTTCGGTGCCATTAGATAGTAGCTTTTGTTAAACATCAATTGAAGGTGTAGAAACATAGCAAAACAATTGTATAACAGTAATACAGTTAAATTATTAAACAAATATTAATAGACAAGAATAATACACAAGAATTAATAAATCCTGGAAAGGATTTCCTAGCAGAGTAATCTTTGGTTCATTTTTATAATGCTATATTGTATGGAAGGCTCTGTCTATGCTGGGTTAAAGAGAGTAGGGTGGAAAGGAGGGGGGTTAGTCGGGGTTTGGACAAGGTCAAATCCCGTGAGAATTTAGGTGTGTTTTAAGTGCAGTCTTAAAAAGACTGCTGGAAGGAAGGGTAGTTATGGAAGTGGGAAGGTCATTCCAGAGCTTGGATATGGTATAGGAAAATAGTGATTCACCGGCCGAGTTTTTGTCTTTGATAACCTGGAGTAGATTTTTGTTGCAGGAGCTTAGTGGCCTGGAAGAATGGTAGGGTTGGAGAATTGTGTGCAGAGATGGGATTCTGAGAGGGTGGTTTACTAGTTTATGAGCAAAGGTGAGTAGGGTTAGGTGAAGGAGTTGTAGGAGCTCGAGCCAGTCAAGGTGTCTAAGAGAGAGACAGTGGTGGCTGCGGTAGGAGGCACCAGTGGCAAACTTTGCGATTTTATTGTAGCAGGATTCGAATTTATTTAGGTCAAACTGTCTTAAGTGTGGGTGATGCGTAGAGTAGGGTGGAGATTAGTTGGGATCTGGCGATGGAGATTTTTGCTGGTTTGGTAAAGTATTGGTGATTTCTATATAGGGCACCCAGTTTTTTGGGAACTTTTTTATAGTTCGTGATATGTGGGTGTCAAATTTGAGATTGTCTGTTTGTGCACCGAGTAGCTTATTAACATTAAATTTGAGATTATTGTCTATTTGCAGCTTAATAACATGAATTTTGCAACAGGACTGGAAGGAATTGAATATGGCATGTATAAAAAATGAAAGGGTGGCAAAAATAATTTTTATACAATTAAGAATGAATGGTTAGAAACTGGAATTTAAAGAGCGATATCTGCAGGAGTTATACATTTTATATTTAAAAAAGGAAATAAAGAGAGAAAAAAATTGGAGACCTATAACATTGAATAATACAGATTATACAATTTTTATGAGAATAATAAAAATGTTACAGGAAAAAATGGATAGAATATATGACAAAAATGTATTTGGCAGAAAAGGAAGTAAAAAGTTATGGATAATAAGAGAAATAATTGATGATATTAAAAATGTAGAAGCAAAGGTTGTGATAAGGGATATAAGTAAAGCTTTTGATATTCAATATAAATCGTTATGGGGAATTTTGCAGGCATATAATGTGAGCAAAAATATTACTGGTAATAAAATCTGTTTATGAAAAGAACTATATGAAACTAAATGCAAATGGCTGGATTGGGGAAGAAATAAAAAATAGAATGTGGAATAAAGCAGAGCTACCCAGCTAGTAGTGTAACGTTCTCATTAGTTATGAATGTAATAGTGAAGGAAATTAATAAAATGTCAGGTAGTGGTGGATACAAAATGAAGTACAGTTGTCAATGCATAATTATGCAGATTATTTTTAACAATTAATACAATATAAAGTATGAATTGAAAAACTAAATGAACAATTAAATATAAATTAAAAATGGGTTTAAGTATAAATAAGGAGAAAAGTAAAGGATTTGGTTTTGAAGGTATGATAGGTGTTGAGTTCATTGAAAACTATAGAGCTATATTAGGAATAACATTTTGAATACAGACAACAATAATGGGATAATGTACTCAAAGATGTAAAGGATATAATTAATTTTTGGAACTTTATATAAAAAATACTTTTTGAACACCATGGTAATAGGAAAATTACTTATATTGCTAACATCTATATGATTCCTGTTAAGTATGAAAAGGGATTAATGATGGTTGTGTGTATGTGGTATATGTGATGTATGCTTGTGTGGTGCGTGTGTGTTGGTGCATGGGGAGTGTTGCATGGTGGGTGCACGGGAATGATTGTGGTGGATGCATGCACATGTTATATGCGATGTATGCTTGTCGTGTGTGTGGCATGTGGTGGTGTGCATGCATGTCTATGGTGGTTGTGTGTATATGGTTTATGTGATTTGTGTGTGGCGTGTGCTGGGTGTATGCACATGTAGTTGCGTGTACATGGTATATGCAATGTATGCTGGTGTGTCGTGTGTGTGTCGTACATGTGTAGTGGTTGCGTGTACATTGTATATGCAATTTATGCTGGTGTGTGTGGTGCGCATCTGTGGGAGGTGTGTGTGTGTGTGTGTGTGTACCTGTGTGTATGCATGTGTGTGGTGGTTGTGTGTATGTGGTATATGCAATGTATACTTGTGTGGGTGTATCTGGTGCGTGCGTGAATGCGTATGTGGTTGGCGCATGTATGCGTGGGTTGGGTGCACGTATGCATGTTTGTGAGGTAGGTACGCATATGCTTGTGTGGTCGGTGCGTATATTTGGTGAGTGCGTGCAGGTGTGTTGTGTGTGCATGCATGAGTGCATGTGCTGTGGGTGCGGGTATGCATGTGTGTCGTAGGTGCATGTATGCATATGTGTGTGGTGGGTGCATGCATGTATGGTGCGTGTGTGCATGCATGCCTGTGTGGGTGTGTGTGTTTGGCGCATGTATGCTTGCGAGTATGCATGGATGTGTGTTTATGTGCATGGGTGGTGCGTGTGGATGTGTGTGTGGTGGGTGCACATGTGGGTGTGTGTGTGGAGGGTGCATGCTTGTGTGCTATGCATGCATGTACAGTTACTGTGTATGCTCGTGTGTGTGTGATGTGCATGTGTGAGGTGCAAGGGTGTGTGGTAGGTGCATGTGTGTGCATACGTGTGTGGTACATGCCCCTGTGTGTGTGATGCGGGCACGTGTATTCGAGTGTGGGTGTATGTGTGTGCGTGCGTGTGTGGTGCTTGAATGCATTTGTGTGTGGTGCGTATAGGCATGGATGTGGTGCCTGTGGTGCATACGCTTGTGTGTTGGGTGCATGTGCGCACGTGTTTGGCGCATGCATGTGTGGATGGATGCGTGTGTGGTGGGTGAGTGTATGTGTGTGTGGTGCAGCTTTGGGTACATGTATGCGGACATGTGTGTTGGGTGCGTGTATGTTTGCATGTGTGTGGTGCATGTATGCATGTGTGTGGTGCCTGCGTGTATGTGCATGTGTGTGCATGTATACTGTGCATGTGGTGCATGCATGTGTTGGGTGCATGCATGCTCGTGTATGTGGTGGATGCCTGCATTCTTGCTTGTGGTGGGCCTGTGCATGTGTGTTTGGTGAGCACATGTATGTGCGGATGTGTGTGTGGACTGTGCATGTGTGCGATGCATACTTGTGCAGTTCTTGTGTGTTGGGTGCGTATATGCGCTGGGTGGGTTGGCTGCATGTATGCACGTGGGTGTTCCATGTGTGGTGCACGTGTGTGTGTGCATGGTGAGCATGGGTGTGTGTGGTACGGGTGCGTGGGTGTGTGTGGTGGGTGAGTGTGCCTGCGTGTACGGTTTGTGTGTGGTGCGGCTGCATGGTCTGGGTTCATGCGTGTTTGGTGCGGGTGTGTGTGGTACATGTGCATGTAAGCATGCGTGCATGGTGCGTGTGTACAGGTGCATGTATATGTGGGTGGTACGTGTGTGTGCATGTGGTTACGTGTGTGTGTGGTGTGCGTGGCGGATGCGTGTGGTGGATGCATGTATGCGTGTGGTATGGGTGTGTGTGGAGTGTGCATGTATGCATGTGGTGTGCATGTGTGCTCTTGTGTGTGGGTGCGTGTATGCGTGCACATGTGCGCATGTGTTGGATGCGTGTATTGGGTGCATGAGGTGCATGCATGCTTGCGCGAGTGGTGGGTGCGTGCGTGTCAGGAGGATGAATGTGTGTGTGTAGTGCATGTGTGGTGGGGGTGCGTGAGTGTGTGTCTGGTGTATGTGTGGGGTGGGTGCTTGTGAGTGTGTGTGCGCCATTCCTGCGTGTATGCATTTGTGTGTCGTGCATGTGTTTGTGTTCGGTGAATGCATGCACGTGTATGTCAACGTATGTGTGTTGGATGCAAGCGTGTGTGTTGTGTGAGTGGGTGATTGTGTTGTGGGTGCATGAGTGCGTGTTCATGTGCATGTGTGTTGCTTATGTCTTTGTGGTGGGGGAGTGTATGGGTGTATGGTGGGGGCATGTGTGTGTGCACATGGGGACATGCGTGGGTGCATGTGGGTGCATGTATACGGGGATGCATGTGGGGTGGGTGCGTGTGTGTGGTGCGTGCATGTGGTGCATTTGTGTGTGGTGGGTGAGTGCATGCTCATGTGTGGTGAGTGCATGCATGCTCGTGTGTGTGGTGGGTGCGTATATGCTCGTGTGTGTGGTGGGCGTGTGCATGCTCATGTGTGTGGTGGGCGCGTGCATGCTTGTGTGTGTGGTGGGCGCGTGCATGCTCGTGTGTGTGTGGGCGCGTGCATGCTCGTGTGTGGTGGGCGCGTGCATGCTCGTGTGTGGTGGGCGCGTGCATGCTCGTGTGTGGTGGGCGCGTGCATGCTGGTGTGTGGGCGCGTGCATGCTGTGTGGTGTGGCGTGCATGCCGTGTGTGGTGGCGTGCATGCTCGTGTGTGTGTGGTGCATGCGGTGCGTACATGCTTGTGTGTATGTGGTGGGTGTGTACATGGGCGTGTGTAGTGTGAGTGTGTGTAGTGCGTGTGTTGGGTGCGTGCATGCATGTGGGTGTGTTGGGTGCGTGAATGCGCACAGGTGTGTTGGGCGAGTGCATGCATGTGCATGTGTGGGGGCGTGTATGTGGTGGGTGACTGTGTGTGGTGGGGTTTGTGTATGTGTGCAGGTGGTGGGTGCATTTGTGTGGGTGTTGGGTGGGTGTGTGCATGCATATTTGTGTGAGGCAGGTGCATGTATGCATATGTGTGTGTGTGTGTGGGGGGGGGTTGTATGCATGCGTGCCAGGTGGGGGTGTGTATGCGTATTTGTGTGGGGGGTATGTGTGTGTGGGGCGGGTGCGTGTATGTGTGTGTGGTGGGTGCATGGGTGCGTGTATGCCTGTGTGTGTGGTGGGTGCGTGTATGCTTGTGGGTGCTTGTATGCCTGTGTTGTGGGATGGGTGCATGCATGTATGTGTGTGAGGTGGGTGCATGTATGCGTGTATGTGTGGGTTGGGTGCATGTGCATGGGTTGGGAGCGTGCATATATGTGTGTCAGGTGTGTGTGTGTGGCGGGTGTGTGTGTGTGGGGTCTGTGATTGCATGCATGCGCAGGTGTGTTGTATGTGGGCATCCACGGGTGTGTTGGATGCATGCATATGTGTGTGTTGGGTGCATGTGTGTGGGGTGGGTGTGTGCATACATGTGTGGATGCATGTGTGTGTGCATGCATACATGTGTGTTGTGTGTGTTGTGCATGTATGCAGGTTTGTGTGTGAGTTGGGTATGTGTATGCACGTGTGTGTGTGTTAGGTGCATGTGTATTGCATGTGTGTGTGGTGCCTGTGGTGCATGCATATGTTTTTGTTGGGTGCATGCATGCTAATGTGTGGTGGGTGCATGCATTTTCGCTTGTGTGTGGTGGGTGCGTATATGCACCTGTGTGGTGGGCACTTGTGTGTGTGCATGTATGTGCACGTTTACGTAGTGAGTGTGTATGAGCTCTGGGGTGTTGGGTGCATGTATTTGCACTGGTGTGTTGGGTGTGTGTCTATGTGGTGTGTGTGGTGGGTTCATGTGCATGGGTGTTTGTGTTTGAGATGGGTATGTGTATGAGTGTGGGGGGTAGGTGCGTGTGTGTGGTGGATGTGTGTATGCATGTGTGTGGGTTGGATGCATGTGTGTATCTGGGGTGGATGCATGCATGCATGGGTGCATGTGTTTGGTGTGTACATGCATGCGTGCCTGTGTTGGGTGTGTGCATACATGTGTGTTGAGTGCATGCATGTGTGTGGTGGGTGTATGTGTGTGTGGTGGGTGCATGTGTGTGTGTTGGGTATATGCTTGTGTGGGTGCAAAATATGTTTGCATATGAAGTAAGTTGTACTAGAAGTATTTAATTGTGTAGCAGTTCAACATAATATGCATCAGTCTGAACACAGATTTTCTGCTGCAGATCACCTGCATCCTTTTTATTTATTTATATATATATATATATATATATATATATATATATATATATATATATATATATATCTCTATAAATCTTTTTTTTTAATTTATGCAGTCTATTTTATGCTGCAAATGTGGAAAGGAGTATGTATAATGTTGCTATATTGACTCTGAGAAAAATTAAATTTAAAATGATTCACTGAATTGGTCTTCATATTATTCATGCAGTCCATTAGCCATTGTTTCGAGCTGGGCAAAATGCTAATCTTTAAATATTGTGACTTCTACGGCATATTCTTTTGTTGCCTCACAGCAAGAGGTTCTCCGGTTAGATCCTCGGCTGGGGTGCCTTCTGTGCGGAGTCTGCATGTCCTCCCTGTGGTCGCGTGGGTTTCCTCCATGTGCTCCAGTTTCCTCCCACATCCCAAAGACATGTTGTAGGTAAATTGGACGCTATAAATTGGTCTTAGGCGAGAGTGTGTGCCCTCTGTGGAAGGTTGGGCGCCAGGCTGGCAACTCAACACCATAAAACTCCACTGCCAATCATGAGCGGACAGGTGATCCGCTGTGGCGACCCCTAACCGGGAAAAGCCGAAAGAAGAAGAAGATTCTTTTTTTCCTAAATATTTTTTTTATTAAACATTACTTTTTTTTTAAAAGTGATATGTACGCATACAGTAATAGACAAGAAAACAATCCTTAAGCACAATTCCATTAATATTTTCAGGCAGTGTACATATATATGTGTGTGTGTGTGTGTGTGTGTGTATATATATATATATATATATATATATATATATATATATATATATATATATATATATATGTATGTATGTGTGTATATATATATATATATATATATATATATATATATATATATATATATATATATATATAATGTGTGTGTTTTCTTTTTAACAGTTTTAGTTCATTCCCACATTGCATAAATTGCTCAGTTTCTGTCTTCCCTTAAATTGTCCTGTTTCTTTTCAACATTTTTATAGATGTATTTTTCCCACAAATTCCGTTTATTTCTATGTAATTTGCTTCTTCCCTTTTCCAGTTCTTTGATGTCCTTTGCAATATTCAATACTTCAGTTATGGTTGATTTAAGATTTGATTTCCAGTTTCCAGGAATTATTTTTTTGTCAGCCAGTAGGATTAAACTTTATAAAATATCAGAATAAGTAAGGCTTTATTATATTCCTTTGTATTTAAAGGAACCCATCTGACACCTTAGCTATAAACTAAACCAGGGGGTATAAAATCTGATTGCGTGATCGTCTGCATGTTTTGTAATGGTTTGCAAAATGCCTAGGTTTAGAATCCAAAAATCCATTTCAAATAAGACTTTTAATAAATCATCATCATTAACCCCATTGTTCTTATTTTCTGCACGGGGTCAGGATGTTGCATCGACTATTGACATCATTCTCGATTCAGTGCCACTCTCCTACTATCTTCAGTGATCATGCTTGATTTATCATGGGTCTTCTCTCACACAGTCCATACATCCCTTTGCTGGGTGCTGTAGTTTCCTCTTGTCTTCTTCCTGTTTCTCCCCAAGTATCTTCACAAGAATGTCCTTTGCTTTCCTGCACATGTGCCCGAACTGCCATAATCTGCTTCCCTGACATTTTCTGTAGTTGGAGCTACTTTAGTTTCTGCTCTGATGTCCTCATTTCTTCATCTCTCCCACACTGTACATTGTACCACCTGTCTGAGGCAGTTCATCTCAGTCAACTCTAGCTTCAATTTCTGTGCCTTCATTCTCCATGTTCTCATACTGTACAGTAGTACTTGTACTGTACAGTACTACTGTTCGCATCAGTGTTTTGTACACTTGTATGTAAAGTATGTTTTTGAAGACTGTAGGTTCAGGAAAAACAGCAGTAAATAACATTAGGGAAGGTATAGTTATTCAGTTTCTTTTGAGACATTGCTCTATTCTTTAGTAACTGCGTATTTTTGTTTAGTTTGTCTAGACTAGTTTTCTAATTTTTTTTTTGTCTGTCTCCTACCGTTATCTTATGTCTTGTACTTATCCCTGCTATTTTCTTACTGTCTGACTTAGCATTCCTTTAGTGCTTATCATTCCTACTGATATATGTTGTTATTCTGAGTATAGTACAATTGATGGAGCACCGCTGATATACAGTAGAAATGTAACTGCTTTATAAAGGCCTTTGGAATAATCTTTGATGGTGCCATAGTTTTATTTTGTTTGCATTCTGTATCTTAGTAAATGAAGCTTGATATTCACAACTTAACTAGTTAGTTAAGCTTTGCATGTGCCTGCCAGGAACTATGATATTCAATCTGGCTAGTAAAAGGAAGGAGGGAGGAAATAGGATGTACATTTATCAACATTTATTTTTTTAAAATACTATGTTTTTCTTTGTTTTTACATTTCTAAAAGTACTTTTTACAGACTTTGGAAGCAAATATGCAAGAATAACTGAAAACCAAGTCAATGACATATTTTTATGAAGTTTTTCAATCTTAACCATATTTTTTATTATTTTCTTTCTAAATAAATGAAATTGTGATCTGGGAGTACAGCCAACAGCAACATGTTCTCATCAGCTGTGCCCTTACAGTTCATTATGGACAAAAAGTAGTTTTTCAGGAAATCAAGATCACATCAGCATATCTACCTTCACAACAGCATTCAAGGTTAGAAAAAATAAAATTAGAAATAACTTACCTGTGGTGCTACAAGCAGGTTTGAATTGTGTAGTACTTCATTACAATGCATTTTTTTTCGTTTCTGCCCATACTGCTCCTTTAATGCATAATTGGTAATCTTGCTGCTAATCAGCACTTCAATGAGATGTCTGACTGGTAACTAGACAATGCCAGTGAAGTTGTGCTGAACAGGACTCTAGCTGCATGGGACTCCTGATCAGATAAATAGTATTTTTTGTAGTTTCTGTAACATGTGTTTGTCAGAATGTTATGCTCAAGTATATAGCAAGACGAATGAGCTTCTTTTCAGTCTGCCTTACTGGAAGTTATGTGTATACATGACATGTGGTTCTTTCAGCTGTGCATTTGTTTATTTAAAGCTGTATACCCCATATATTACATCCCACTTTGTGTGAATGTATGAATACTTTTTTCATTTGATTCAGAGAACAGCTCACTGAACATCCTTAGCTGTGTCCCAAGAGATCAAAGGCACATAGTATTAAAACTGGCACATAGTCTTGTGTGTAAGGTTGCATTACATCAAATATTGGGAATATTCTCTTTTCCACTGTTATATGAGCTTAGAGGTGATATATAAAATGTTTGTGGGGGTGCAGGGTAATTTGTCCCACTGCAAAAAATACTCTTTTACTGCTGTGATGATTAATTTATGTGGTTTTGGGTGTAATTGCTTGTGTACATTTGATTGTGTGTGTGTGTGCGCATGTATGGAATTTTTAGTTTCTAGTTTGTGTGTGGATCTTAATGAATGTCAGCTGTGTGAGGGGAGATTGAGCATGCATGATAGATTTTGATGGGTTGTGTGTACAATAATTTTTTTTTCTTTATTTCATGTTGTCTGATGACTATCTTTCTAAAGTAGTTGCACGTGTCTGTTAATGTTATTAAATTGTCAGTCATAATCAGAAACCCTTCCAAATAATTTAGGGTCTGACTTGACCAAACTCTAAACTTTCATGAACTCCTATAAAAAAAGTAGATTTAATCTCAGACTACCTCCTTTTCTAGGCTTGTTAAATGTCATACTTTCTCTCACAGCTCTGTCTTCATCTCCAAAATGAGGAATGCTGTCTCTCATAGTGTGGAACAAATGGATAAAATGTGGAATACTTGCCAACAGCTTCAATTAGGAAGTTCATAGGATGATTAAAATGTGCTATTTATTTGTTTATATTTTTTAATGAATTACAGTGATTCAGCTATATTTACCATGGATATCCATTAAAAAATCATAGCACTAAATATTTGAAAGACCCTTTCAGTGTGGAACTTAAAGGAACATAAACCTTTTAAGACTGCAAGTTAGGAACACTCCTTGTAATAAGGTATACTTGAGATGTATGCTTCCTCTCCCCGCCAGCAAGAGCCACCATAAGCAAAGGTATATCTTTGCACAAATGGAATGTGGGCTTCTCCTCAGAGCTACAGCATCTTAATAAAAACACCACAACCTTACAATCCCTGTCCAAAAAAAAAAAAAACAAACTTTTTTTTTGTTATACCCAAGACTAATAGGATCTTGGTTTGGCTGCTGACCAGCTGCATGCTGGATTTAAATACACTACTCATAATTGCACTCACTTTGAGTTTGTTTTTAGGGAACATGGA
>NC_056748.1:275692869-275717869 GCF_019279795.1 Protopterus annectens
AGTAACAAAGGAAGCAGAAGAATGCTATTTGCCAGCTGGCATCACATTGATAAGATAGACAGTATGGATAGTAAACTTCTTGTAATGTTATGCAAATTCTCCTGCTGTACTGCAATTGACATACATATAAATACGAGCGCGTGCACAAAGACTTTTTTCTTTCCAGGCTGATCATGTTCGCTGTACTTTTAATTTTATGGATGCAATGGCAAAATGCAAGCTTAATAAGAAGGTTATCATCTAGCATGTCCATCTTTTCAATATGATGCCAGCTGGCTAGCTGCATTTCTTCTGCTTACTTCATGTTATTAGTAAAGATCTGCTAACAAAGTGCCCAATCAGTTGGACTATATCCTGTAATAAAATGAAGATTTTTTTAGTGAAAACTGTACATTTCATGGAGCACAATAATTACATACAACCAGTGTTATTTGCAAATGACACGTTAAATTTGTGCTCACTATCTGACTACAAAGCTGGGGGCTAGATTAACTTTTCAAGTTAAAATGTAGTACCATGTTAGCTGTTATAATAAAGAAATAAAAGGATTTCTCATCTATATGACCGCCTACTACTGTGGATTAATAGCACATTATTATTTGGATAGTACTAGAATGTATTTAGTGGTAACCTACTTCTTTTAATAATAGAATGAAGAAGTCTAGATAGCAATTAAAGTTACCAAGCAAAGGAAGGGAACAGGTTGATTAATACTTGCCCAGGTCAGTTTGAAGTTTTCAGTATGGATACTAATGGTGACTTATCAGGTTTAAATAGCACCCCTGAGAAGAGGAATCTGTTGTTTATGGGGTGCATGAAGAATGGAGAATTTCCCAGCAGGGCAATAGACCAGGCATGAATGCACTCGTTAGATGGGGTACTGGATTTCCAGATTAACGACAAGTAGGTTGTGCTGTACACTGGTGGTGTAGTACTGCAGATCACATATTATTGAGAAACATAAATTAAGAGTTAATGTTTGACAGAGCTGCGTTATTTATTTGTGTAGTGGACAACTCAAGTGAGAAGCATCACATAAAATGTAAGCATGTTAATAGGATCGTTTAACTAGGAGGACATTAACAGTTTTCTAATAATCATGTATAAGGGTGTATACTCATGAGGTGGAGTCCAGTCTTCATTAATGTCTTTTTTGTATATTAAAATCCCTACAATCCTTGGAAGATTATACAAGACTACATTTTATGAAGATGCCTGCGTATGGTTAATGTCAGATGTAAAATGTTCATTTTGTTTTTAGTATACATGTTAAATAATGTATATTTCATAGTAAGTTACCCAATGCAATCTACAGTGCTCTTTGTAAAGTAATACATTTATTAACAAAAAAAGATCATATAAACAAAAATGTTACAAAATTGTTATACAGAGTAGGAAAAAATAAAACTGACTTCAGATTTCACTATTGTTTCCTTTGTATGTATATAGTGTGAAAGTAAATATAGGATTGATTTTTTTTTTGAGTTTTTTTGGGCATATGATTATTGTTCATAAAGTACTCTTTTTCCAGTGGCATGCTGAAAATGCATATTTTATATGATGTTACTCAGTGTGCCATATGGTGTTTTTATAAATGTGCATGCATATTACTGACAGCATTACTACAAGGAGACTGGTTTACTTTGTACATGTGCTTGTTTATAAAATTAATACCAATGGTGCCATTTAAAAAAACAGAAAGGCAGAATACTTACCAAAAGGGAAGCAGAAATAAAAATACTACAACAAAGAAAAAAAAAGAGCTCTAAGTAAAGGTTACAGAGCTAAAAGAAGATGCCATTTCCCTGTGACGACATAGCTGCTCAATTTTCAAAGCTACTCAAGAGGCCTTCATTACCTATAGGCTACTATACCTACACATTCAGTAGAGACGAGTAAAATGTTCTCTTCGGAGGAAATGACAAGTATCATTCTACTTAATGCTGGTCAAGGAAGGGTCACAACTGATCTCAAGACACGTGGCAGAAGCATAACTTTTTACTGGTACTGGTCAGACAGTTACAGGTGCATTCACATTTGACATTTAAGTAGATTTAACTCCATAAATGTAACACAACTTCTAAAGTTTGCTTAAACTGCATCTTTCAATCACCATGCAGTAAAATACTCTGGGCTGAACTGTGCTTCACATATTTCTGCATGACAAGTAGAAAGCTGCAATGAACATGTCAAATTATTTAAGCAAATTGTGCTGCAGGTAACTATTTTATTTACGAAAATAAAGTCTATCAGCTCATATGATTTTAAACTGTTGTACAGTAACGCACTCTAAATCCTGATGTGAAACACACTACTGCAGCTGTTAACAGTGCTGTGGTAACCACAGCACCAAATCTCTAGCAAGACTGCTAATAAAAGTGAATAAAACTAAGTGGTTCAATGAGCAGCACATCTAATACTTAAAACACCAGACAAAAAAGCAGAGAGAAATTCTAATCTGATACTGGAAATTGGGGGTAATTCCAATGTAATGTAGAATCCACTAAGGCAAAACTATATGATGCAGGTACAGTTATGTTGGGCTTTACTTATGTGTTTTCTGCTGTGGTCAAAGGTTCAAGTCAAGAGGACTCTCCAGAACTCTTCTTAGACTGGGGGAGCCCATATACAACACAGGTCATTTTTCCATCATAGTAACATACTTTGTCACAATGCAAGTGTGACTCCCCCGCATTGGCCCAGTAATAAAGGAGCCTCAATCCTCACCACTGGCAACAGCGAGGGACGCACACAATGGGAGGGTAACAAGCACACAGTAAAGTGCAATTTCCCTTAAGAGCACACAGAGATCACAGTCAGTATGGGGATGGTTTCTCCCTCTTTATCCAGATCCCCAATAAGACTCCCCACTGGCACAGCTATAGAGTTGAGTCTTTAGCCAGGGTTCCAAGCCAAGTCCTCCCAACACACACTCTGTCCAACCAGTGCTTCATGTCCTTGTGCAAGTAGCTGAACCACGCACACACTGAGATTAGATTTATACACAAATACACACCTGGAAAAGGTTGGCACAGGTTTACTAGCTATGTCCCCTTCTGCCCGGACCATAAGGTAGTTATCACTGCCACCAGAACCCCTTATCAGCTACTTTAGGCCCTTCCCAAAGGGTAAACAATCCCACTGTGTAATGTTACTATAAATCCAAATAGTAAGTGTAACGAAGACTTGCAAGACTATTTAGGAGTGGCCTGTACAGTGTCATCAAATACATGTGTAAGTACTCTAAGAGCTTAAATAGGTCTCACAAATATCAGCCACAAAGATTCAAACACAGTAACTGGAGTTCAGAATCACACAAAATATTTTAAGGCAACATTGCAGGACAGTTTCAAATAAATACAGAAAATATCTAAACTAATCTTTACTATATTCCTGTCTAAGTCTTACTTACAGACAACACACATGCAGAAGTGCTGATGGTGGATGTTTCCAGGTCAAAGACAAGATACAAAATGCACAGTCTTTCTTGGAGAGAGTTCTTAAATCAATATCAAATATTATTGTTGGGTCAGCCTGGATGACATCACTCTGTCATCTGCCTTCATTTCCCAGGCTAACAGAAATTAACTTCTCTGTGTTAAAAATACATATACCTCAGATGTTTGCCTAGAACTAAAAGTCGTAAAACAATTAAACACCATTGCATTTTAAACCTAATAATTACTTCTATCTAGAACAATAGAAAAAAACTTCCAGCTCTAGACATCTTGCCTTCTTGCTGCATTGAAACTTACTTTTATAGCACATTGTAAAGCACTTAATTTCAATTTATTTTTCTTGAAGTTTTGTAAGTTAATCTTCTGTGTTCCAGCAGGTTATGCTGTGGTTGCATTCTTGAAGCTCAGGACATAACAAATAGTTCTGTATAACTCATATCAATTTTCACAAATGACATATAATTATTTACAAAATTCCAGATAGTTGGGCTGGCAGTGTCACATTTCTCCCCTCCCTGAAAACTCAAGCTAGTTTTTCAAGTGACCCTTGAGAAACGCTGCTTGAGAGGGTTGAGCCTATCTTGGAATAGCTTACTCCAGTCCCTGTCTTGAGAGCCCATCTGCGTAGGCATTGCTAACCTCATTGTGGTACTGCACTGTCATATCATATGCCTGCAACCCTAGGCTCCACCTTAATAACTTGGCATTTTGCTGGCTGGATCCATGTAGCCATGTTAAGAGATTATGATCCGTAACTACAGTGAATTTCCTTCCATACAGATAAGGCTGAAGTTTCTGCAGTTCCCACAATATGGATAGGCATTCCTTTTCTACAGCTGCATAGCATTCCTCCCTGGGTTGGAGCCTATGACTGAGATAAATCACTGGGTGCTCTTCTCCATCTGAGGAAACCTGGCTAAGTACAGCCCCCGCCCCATGGTATGAAGCATCCACCTGCGCAACAGATTTTTTGCTGTAATCTGGACTAGCTAACTCAGGGGGTCCTCCCAAACCTCTTTTAAGCTTCTGGAATGCCTACTCACATGCCGGGGTCCTCACCATCTTATCTGGCCTATTTTTCCTTGTCAGGTCTGTAAGGGGAGCAACTATGGTACTATAACTGGGGACAAACTTTCTGTAGTACCCTGCTGTCCCTAAGAATGCCCTCACCTGCTTTTTGGCAACAGGGGCAAGCCATGTCTGAATGGCTTCCTACTTTGGCAGATTCTGGCCTGATCTTACCACTCCCCACTCTATGTCCCAGGTAGGAGACTTCTGCCATACCCACATGACATTTCCTGGGCTTAATAGTCAACCCTACCCTCTGTAGTCTTCCCAGCACCTCCCTGACATGCTGAAGGTGCTCTTGCCAGGAATGGCTGTAGATGGCAATATCATCTACGTAAGGAAGGGCAAAATCTCCTAATAAGATAAGATTTGCCAGCCTTTGGAAAGCTGCTGGGGCATTTTTCATCCCAAATATCATATTCGTGAACTCATACAAGCAAAAAGTAGTCACAAAGGCTGATCTCTCTCTAGCACTGGAAGTCATGGACACCTGCCAGTAACCCTTGGTAAGATACTTATCCCAGCCAGCTGCTCTAGGGCTTCATCTGTCCTAGGCATGGGGTAAGCATCTGACTCTGTGTGACTTAATTTCCTGTAGTGCACACAGAACCTGGTGCTGTCATCCTTCTTTGGTACCAGCACCACTGGGGAGGCCCAGGGACTGCTGGACTCCTGAATTACCACTAGTTCCAACATTTCTTGCATCTCCTCCCTCAGAATCTGTTTGACTCTCTCACGCACCCTATAAAGGGCCTGCTCAATAGGCCTTTGGGGTCCTATATCCACATGGTGCTGCATCAGGTGGGTGCACCCTGGTTTCCCAGTGAACATGTCCCCAAACTCTTGTAATACTGTTCAGATTTTTCGAACCTGGGTAAGGGATAGCTGCTGGGACATTGCTACCCCTTCCACTGAGGTGTCGGTCAGAGCCTCATTGAGGAGATCAGTCACCAGATCCCCTTCAGACTCTTCCTGCCATCCACTGCAAATACTCAACACAAGGGCCTCCATATCATAGTAAGGTTTCATAGGTAGGTACTAGGCTATCAGCTCAAGGGCCTAAGCCTAGCCAACAAGGTTCCCTGGCTTACGTCACCCAAGAAAGTTATTTTCTTGTGCCCCTGTTGAGCAGAGCCACAGAAGTGATCCCCAGGGTGTATTTCCTATTTCCCATCCACTTATCAAGAATTTTCTTGAAGAGTGCTAATGAGGAACTTTGCTTCACATAGATGGGTAGCTTGTTCCAGAGTATGATAAGTCTCTGGGACAGGAATCTACCCTCCAGCATGTCCTTTTTATTGTGGTGACAAGGTTTAAGTCCCTAGGGAGTGCAGCTCGGAGGGATTGGGATTTCTTTAGAGTAGCATGTCCAACAGCTCTGGGTTTGACATAGCTTTATATGTTAGGTGGAGATCACCTCGGAGTAGGCGATATGCTATGGAGTAAAGCTGGAGTTTTTTTGAGACCATCAGTGTAGGGCATCTGTTTGAGGCCAGCAAGCCTCTTTGCACTTCAACAATCGAAAGTTCTTATCCAGACAGCAGCAGCACGATTACGTTTTATTTTGTTAATAAAGGAACTGATTTTAAAAGGAACTGATTTTAACAATTTCAACTATTTTACTTCAGCTTGGGTGGCAGAAGCAGGTTTGCTTTCTACATTTACTTGGTTTCCATACGTACTGCCTTTGGTGGTGAGCTCAATGAATCTTTTTGTTTCTGTTGTCTACAGCTTTGGTGACTGCCTCAAAGTCGTTGATCAGGTTCAGGAGGCATGATCTGCTTTTCACAAACCTGAACTGGGTGGGGTCCAGAGTTTGGAGATTACCAATGTCTTTTTTAAGAGTTCCATGAGGATACGTTCCATGGCCTTACAGACCAGGCTTGTCAGGCTAATAAGGCGATAGTTCCCAGGATTAGTGGTGGCTCCCCCTTTGTGGAGTGAGATAACTGTTGCTGTGCACCATTCAGTGGGCACAAAGCCTGATGTGAGGCTATGATTGAACATTATGCTTAGGTGGGGAGCCAGTTCGTTCTGAAGTTCATGTAAAATGCAGCGTGGGATACTGTTTTTGGCTTTAGAGAGTGCAGCTTTTACCTACATAGTTGTGATTACAGGGACTCTGCATTCTTCCTGTATAGATATGGGCCCTTTAGGGGTGAGGGGGGGTAAAGTTAGGCTATCTGCCAGGATGTTGGCAATATCAGTTGGTTCTGTAATTTTCATGCCGTTGTGCTGCAAATCAGAGCAAATCAGGGTGTTGCCATCAAGATTCTTGACCTAGCTATAGAGTGCTTTGTGGTTGTCCCTAGAATCAGTGGCGATTTTGTTTTCATAGCTAGCTTTGGAGGATCTTAGAAGGGATCTCAGCTTCTTACTGAGACTGACCATGGAACTCCTCTACTTATGCGATTTTACTGTCTTTTGCAACAGTTTCTTCCTTCTCTTGTAGAGTTTAAGGCAGAGGACCACCAGACTGGCTTCCTTTTTTTGGAGGATAGCATCTTAGTTCTGTTTGGTATAGCACGATCCATGAACTCGTGTAAGTGCTTACAGAGTGCTTCAGTGTAGCTTCAGTAGTCGTAACTGTATTGTACATCTGCATGGGTGTCATGAAGTTCGCCACTTCTGTATTAAGAAGCATGAAGTTAACATGGTACAAATTGTGCCCCTGCCTCCTGCCTAGCAGTTCTACCATGTAGATAACATCACTGACCTTCCTTACCACCTTGTAGGGTCCCTCCCAAGCTGCCTGCAGCTTGTTGTGTTTGACAGGAATGAGAACCATTACCTGCTGCCCTACAGCATACTCTCTAGATTGAGCATTCCTGTCATACCAAATCTTTTTCTGCTGTTGGGCTTCTGCCAGGTTCTCCTGGGTCAAGCCCATCAGTTCCCAGAGCCTTGTCCAGAGGTTTAGGACATATGTAACAACATATTCCTTATGGGATTCACACACACCCTCCCACTTATCTCAGATCAATTCTAGAGGTCCCCCTCACCCTATGCCCACACAACTCAAAAGGTGACAAACCTGTGGATTTCCTGGGCACCTCTCTGTAAGCAAACAACAAATGGGGCAAATATTTGTCCCACTCCCTCTTAAACTGGTCTGCAAATGCCCGTAGCATGGACTTTGAGTGTAGAGTTTAACCTCTCAACAAGACTGTTAGTCTGGGGATGGTAGGGGTATGGTCTTTAGGTGCTTCACCCCACAGTGCTTCCACAGACAAGTCAGCAGGTCTGACATGAAATTGGCACCTCTGTCAGTCAGTATTTTTTCTGGGAAACCTACCCTGCTGAAAATTTCTAACAAAGTATTTGATTTGCCACCTTTTCTGTCTCAATGGAGGGCAGAGCCACTGCCTCAGGGTATCTGGTAGCATAATCTACTACCACTAGGATATACCTGTGGAACTTGGAGTACTCAGCGGCCCCACAATAGCATAGATACCCTCTGAAATGTCTCCTCAATCACAGGCAAAGGCATCAAAGGAGCCTTCACCTTGTCTCCTGCCTTGCCTATCTTTTGGCACTGCTCACAGGTCCTGCAGTACCCTGTTACACCTCTGGAAATCCCAGGCCAACTGAAGTTCTGCATAATATGTCTAGTCATACATTTTATGCCCATATCACCTGCAAAGGGAATATTATCGGCTATGGTTAGAAGTGCCAGACTCCCCATTACCTTGAAAATTAGGTGCCTCACTAACTACCTCCCTCAGGCCTTGTAATGTAGGGTCCGAGAGCTGAGCCTGTCTCGACTCTCTCTCTTTGTAACCCTTCCCAGCTCCCCTTCCACAGGAAGTCTGGTATCCTCAGACAGTGGTGCCTCACTGTCAGCCTGGGTACTACCACTCACCTCTGCCCTTACAGTCACTCTGTCCAAGGAAACATCAGTACCCACAAGCAGCTGTGGCTCACCTTCAGTCTCACTGCTACAGGGTAGCTCCCTCCCTGTAATAACCACCTCACCAGTCCTGGCTGCAAGTGTGCAATCTGTCTGGGTCTCCCCCATGCTACCAGACCCACATGCCTGTCTCCAATCCTGACTGCGTGTAACTGCATGTACACAGGGTACTTGCATTATCAAAATCATTCCCTATCAGGACATCTGCATGGATATCCTCAAACACACCTACTTGCTTGCTTCCTCTTCCACCCTCCCATTCAAGGTGAACCCTAGCCAATGGTATTTGGAATGGTGTTCCTCCTAAAGCTCTGACTGGAGTAAACTGCCCAAGCAAGCAGTGCCCCTCTGTAACCATTGCAGGCTTCACAATGGTTAGTCAGAGGCTGTTTCTCTCTTAGCCATGGCCTCTTTCCCATTCACTAAGATAGGATATAACCTCTTGTGGTTATCTGGTACTCTTGTCTCAAGACAACTTATTGCTGGCATTTTGTCATTCCCACTTACTGGCTCTACCACCTTGCCTCCGTGGACATCTACATGGCCCCACTGGTTGCATTTAAAACATTTAACCCTTGGTCCTGGATGTGTACCTGGATTAGTGGCTTTCCTGCTACTGGCGGACTCTGTTGGGGCCATCTGGGCTGCCCACCATGGGTTCCCTTAGACCCATGAGTAGTACTGGGTGTCCGTTTCCTATGCAGTGAAGCCCTGACTGCTAGATAAAGGTCTCCTTTCTTCCCCAACACATCTGCAGTAGTGCTTTGTCTTATCAGCTAACCAAATTCTCATGTCCTCAGACAAAATGCTACGGGTTTGTTCCCTCACCAAAAGGTCTGCCAGCCCTTCAAAAGTGGTGACCTGACATCCACTCACCCACCTATGAAAAATAAGTGCTTAGTTCAGGAACATATTCACACACACTTTCATCTACCTTGCGTCTTTGCTCACAAAACTTTTTCCTATAACCTTTAGGTGTTAACTTAAAACATTCTAAATGACAGTTCTTTACAACATTATAATTTACACAATCAGTATCAGACAGTTTAGAAATTACAGTTACAGCTTTACCAAGGAGTAAAGGGGTCAGGAACTGTACCCACAGTCCTTGGTCAACAGTATACTATTTACATATCCTCTCAAACATATGAATGAAACTATCAAAATTATCCCCCCCCCTCGTAAATTGTGGAAGAAATTTACTGACTTTTGTTGCTTCTGGGGTTTGGTTACTCAACATCTCCTTTTCATGTTGACTCAGCCTCCTTCTCCTCAGCTTCCAGGCGTTGCAGTTTCTCATTTTCCTCAGCCTTCAGACATTGCAGTTTCTCATTTTCCTCAGTCTCTAGACGCCTAACTCTCTGCTGCCCCTATTTCCATATGCTTGGCCTATAGCTCAAGTCTCTAACTCCAGATGGATTTTTAAGTCCTCTGTGGAAAGGTTGAGCTGTCCATTTTCTGAGAGCTGCACATCTCCAAGGCCAGTCGGATTGTCCTCCTGGTTGCTATTTTGTGATGTAGCTGTGAGTAAAACTGCAATCATGTCTGCTTTAGTCAGGTTGGCATGCACTAGTTCTTTAGCCTGGCACATCTCAGCCAACTGGCTCCTTGTCGGCTTGCCATACTCCTTTGCTGACGTACTTGCCTGCTCTCCCTAACTAACTAAGCTAACAACAACAAAAAAAAAAAAATAAAACAATTGTGATATAAACTCTGAATGTTCACTGCATGGCTGATTGAGAGTACAAACACCTTCAGTGACCACTGTACACAGGCTACAGGAATTCAATATTCACACCATTACAAGCCAATTAATATGTGACGTGGCCAACTCATCACTGTCGACCAATTAATATGTGATGTGGATATCCCACCACTGCCTACCAATTAAAATGGGATGCCCCTGCACTAGCCGAGTAATCAAGGAGCCTCAATACTCACCACTGGCAACAGTGAGGGATGTACACAATTGGAGGATAACAAGTACACACACACACACACACAGTAAAGTGCATTTTCCCTTAAGAGCACACAGAGATCACAGTTAGTCCGGGGCTGGTTTCTCCTTCTTTCTCCAGATCCCCAACAAGACTCCCCACTGGCACAGCTATAGAGTTGAGTCCTAGCCAAGGTTCCAAGCCAAGTCCTCCCAACACACTCTCTGTCCAGCCAGTGCTTCATGTCCTTGTCCAAGTAGCTGACACACACACACACACACACACACACACACACACACACACACACACACACACACACACACACACACACTGAGATTTAACTTGTACACAAATACACATCTGGGAAAGGCTGGCACAGGTTTACTAGCTATGTCCCCTTCTGTCCAGTCCATAAGGTAATTATCACTGCCACCAAAACCCCTCATCACCTACTTAAGGCCCTTCCCAAAGGGTGACCAACCCTACTGTATAATGTTACTATAAATCCAAACGGTTAAGTGTGACCAAGACTTGCAAGGCTATTTAGAAGTGGCCTGTACAGTGTCACCAAATACATATGCAAGTACTCTCAGAGCTTAAATAGGTCTCACAAATATCAGCCACAAAGGTAGGTTTAAATATATTTAATAATAAAAGAACAAGACAATACTCAATCAACACAGTAACTGCAGAGCTCAGAATTTCAGGAAATATTTTAAAACAACATTAGAGGACAGTCTCAAATAAATACAGAAATCACCTAAACTAATCTTTACTATATTCCTACCTATATCCAAGAGAGATAATATGCCCAAAGTCTTACAGACAACACACAGGCAGAAGTGCTGATGATGGATGTTTCTAAGTCAAAGACAAAATACAAAATGCACCGTCTTTCTCTGAGAGTTCTTAAATCAATATGAAATATTACTGCTGGTCAGCCTGGATGACATCACTCTGTCATCTGCATTCAGTTCCCAGGCTAACAGAAACTAACATATCTGTGTTAAAAATACATATCCCTCAGATGTTTGCCCAGAACTGGAAGTCGTAAAACAATTAAACACTTTTACATTTTAAACCTAATAATTACTTCTCTCCAGGACAATAGAGAAAACGTCTAGCTCTAGACATCCTGTCTTCTCACTGCATTGAAACTAACTTGTATAGCACATTGTAAAGCACTTAATTTCAACTTATTTTCTTAAAGTTTTGTAAGTTAATCTTCTATGTTCCAGCAGGGTATAATGTGCTTACATTCTTAAAGCTCAGTATATAACATACAGTTCTGTATAAATCATATCAATATTCACAAATGACATAGAATTATTTACAAAATTCCAGACAGCTGGGCTGGCAGTATCATAGCAAGTAATAAAGTAAATTAAAACAACTTCAAGGTAACAATACTCAAGCTTTCTCTTAGCAAATCCTGTTTTAATGTCCAAGGCAGTTAACTTTAGCAATGACATAAAATATTTGTTGGCTTAAATGAATGGAAACTTAAACCCGTTTACTCCTACACTATAAAGTGATTTTTCAACATCATGCAAAAAGCTTCAACAGCATTTTTCTACCCGTCCGATGCTCTTACTGTGATAATAAATTTTCATTTTCTTTTAATAATGCTTCTTGATACTGATCTGTAGAAAACTTACTTTTTTCCTGGAAATGATTAGCACCACTATTTTAAATTTCTTCTGCATTACAAGAACAATAAAGACTCTTCACTGTACAACATTACAGACCATTCAGAAGTGACAGGGCTGTGCCTGCTCACTTCTTTCAAGTTGGAGGGGTGAGGTGCTAGTCCAGGACACATACAGCACACCAATTTCTTGGGCACAGGCCAAGAAAACATAGATTATATGTTTGTCCTAAGAGGTGAGGTTATTTCAGGACTTGTGTCATGCCCTCCTAGAAGAAAGCTCACTGGCCATATGCAGGAGTTATGACCACATACAGAAAATCACCTGATGGCAGCCTTAATGACAAGCCTTCCCTGGTGGCTCTTAATTGTAGTAGGGAAGTGAGGAAGGAATAGGTCAACTAGCTGAGAGGGAGATGAATGTTGCCAGGCAATGGGCAGCCAAAAATGATTGATTCTGATAGCATAAACATTCAATTAAGGGTTACAAATGCTAATCTATAGGCTGTTGATCAATGCTCTCTTGTTCCGATTACTGTTAGGAGAGCTGTCCAGTAGAAAACTAAACTGTTGCTAGGCGCTTGCCCAACAATGCCCTGTACCTTCTCATTTAGGAACAGCAGTTATGTGATTTCTCAGACATCCTCCCTTTGATACATCCCATAATATCCAAGCTGCTAATAAGACACAGGTTGAAATCAGCAGGCTACTTTGCCAAACACCTGAAGAACAAAACCAGCCCACTTTCACTAGGGCACAGGATCGACACACAATGCAAATTAACTAAGACAGTGGCTCAGAGACGAAGAACTGCGTCAGACACCAGAGAACAAACTAATGTGATAAAGATATGCAAGTTATTGTATGCTAGCCTCTTCCAAAGAGGAAGGGGGAAGGTATGCAGTAGCATCCTGAAGAAGTGACTCAAAAAGCAGAACTACCTAGGAGAGACAAGATACCTTGGCAAAAATCACACGCTTGACTGGATGTCAGTGTCTCATGAATGTACAAGTCCTTGCATAACTGTATGACAAAACAAGTTATCCTGGATAGAGGCCACTGCACATCTAAGTGCTATCAAAATAATCTCAGAAACATAGGGCATAGAGAGGGGAAAAGACACCTAGTGGAAGATGTGTCCTAGCTCCACAGCCCACCTTACGATGCATCACCTCATTTACTTCCACCCGCTGCAAGACAAAACTTCTGTAACAGATAAAATTGCTCTTGATATACACTTGATTTAATAGCCAACATTATGGCAAAGCATGAAATGCACTTAAAATAAGTGAAACAAACAACAACAAAAAAAAAACGATTACTCCAATTTGAAAATCTGGCATAAAAGTACATTTAGAATAATATGCTTTTCTGCAGTTGCATACTTCACTGGTATAATCCCCTCAATGTGATTACTGTAGCAAAAAGCCAGTTTTCTTCTTCAAATGCGTTCCTGAGAAAAATACTATAATGTGTGCTATGAATTACTAGAATGGGCCATGACCTACCAGGAAGACAGAAAATGATTGTGTGTTGCCATACATTAAGGTTTTATCCATTAAAGCCACAATGGGAAAAAGAGAAAAAAATAAAGAAATGGAAATCTAGCTCCCTTTGCAGATTAAAATTAAAGTTTTGCAAAATAACAAACACATAAAACACACCTCCAAGCCATTTCAAGTTGTTTTTTTTCAATTATACAGCATAAGAGGCACAAAATGGATGCTACAAGTAATGGTTACCCATTGGTACATTATCACTGCTTAGGTGATACTAGTTGTAATAAATACACAATCAGAAAGAAATCTGGCCTAAGCATGCAATACTTACATTTACAACAACGATACTTTATGTATGAATAAATGAACTGTACTAATATCAGACCTGAAATCATGTAATAATTTTCTCTTAAGTGAATTAATCACGGTCTACTTTCTTTTTTATATGTGTTCACGATGCTAAAATTTAGACACTCACTCTATAACTCCAACACGGAAAAGAAACAGCTGAAGCATATTACTACACCCAATTCTTCCACTTTCTATTACCAGTTTCTCTTATGTCTTTTAAATGAGTTGCCTACAGATGGTATGCATTCTTTACTTCTGGTACAGTTTCCTCCTATGTGCTTCTCTTTTTCAAACTGCTTCACCTGCACATTTTTATACTTCTTCCAGAAAAAAAAATGTTGTCCTCTTTTTCGGTTTGTTAACCGGGTCAGCCCACTTGCCACAAACATAGAAACAGCATCTGGTAAAGTGACTGAACGTTTATGTTAAATCTATTTGATTTTCTGGATTGCTGAACTGGACCTTGAAAATGACGTTTGGGTCCCACATAACATTTCCTTGATTTTACAAAAAGTTAACTTTGACAGCATGATTAGTGAAACAGTGGGATAGAAGAGCCAGAAAATGCGGTAGGGAATCCTTCAGAACACCATCACTACGAATAAACTAATTCTGGTTGCAGTATATCAAGTTCTGTTTAAGGTTATTCCTTGTTTTAATCTGTTTATGACTCCCACATGGGTGGCACACAGGGCACCACTGTTACATACAGCAAAAGGTTATCCTGTTAAGGTATCAGTAAGAGTAATTTCTATGCAAACTCTGTATGTTGCCCTTGTGTTTCTGCTGGTTTTCCCCTGGTACTTGGATTTCCTTCCCTATCCCAGAGACATGCAGTAGGTGGACTGGTGGCTCTGAATCGTTCCTGGTGTGTGTGTGTGTGTGGGGGGGGGATACACTGATGTAAGGTCTGACAAGCTACTTCCATTTTCTATGTGCCTAGTAAACTGGGGTGGAAATAACAATGGTGATCATTAGAGTTCTTAGAACTGAACTCTGGAGTATTCTGCACTGTAAAATGTGGCTGGGCTAGGATTGTCCACTTGCTGTGCAACATATACATGAAGGTTCTCTTTTACTCAGGAAACTCATATTTTGATGGGTACTGGTGGTAATGCTATGGTAGACAAATAGACACAGAAGTCCTAGACAGGACATAAAATCTACACTGCACTTAAAACAATGATTCTAACTGTAAGGACACCATTAACAAAAAGTTCTATAACCATGATTCACATAAATCAAATATCATGAAGCTTTGCACACTTTCACATCAAAAGCATTTCCAGGGCTACATTCTATGCATATAAAATCAAGACGATAGTTCACTCACTGAAACTTCATAAGACTTTCAGGAAATTAAACATGGGCAGTCAAGCACACAATATATTGAAACTTTGATTCCTACGGTTAAAGTCTTTGCTGAATCTGGACAGGCCATTCTGCCTTCATCAACAAAGGGATTTTTGCGATGTAATATTTCCAGTGGCATAAATGTCACTTTTAAAAATATGTACTTTTGTTATGAAATTGTACAAATTCAATACAGATAAATTCTGGAGAACTATTACATTTCTCCACTTACTTACCTTTCCATAAAATTATTAAAATGGAACTTTAAGGACTCGTGTCCTCACAGACTTGCATTTGCTACATACTTGTGTACAAGTATATCTTGGGAACCATCAACAGTTATACAAGAACAAAATGCTGCACTTTAGGATATTTTATATTTAGAATAGCTTTCACTAATAAAGTGTCATGTAGAAATTAAGATTAAGACATCAAATACAGTAAATGCTTACGTTTATTGCAAAATTATTCAATTTCTATTACTGGCCAACTACATTTTACCAATGAAACAATGTTTTAGGTCTCTGCTGCTATTTTACTTATTCTGGTTTAAACAAGACAATTTATGTCTCTTAAGCTTCTATTTTTTTTTAAAGAGAAACAGGTTTCTTAATTTTAAGCAGAAGACTAGCCTGACATCAGAGATGCTGAGCTACGGAATGTCCAACTTGTTTACTTGTCATAGCATTTTTTAAAGTGAGCCACAAGTTTTGTTCTCACATGTGTCTAGCTTATTAAGTTAAATGCTGCCTTTTACTTATGCATGGATAAGCAGAGCATGGTGCTTTTGTAGTCATCATTTCTACTGTACGTATCAGCTTTACAACATAACTATTCAAGAGCTAAGAAATGTGCAAGCTGCCGTCTCTGCTGGTTCCTCCTCAGACTCTTCTGACTCGGCTCTGCCTGTGGTCCTGGGAACTGCAGTGCCTGGAAGAGGCCACCCTGCTGTTTCCGCTTCATAGCTATACCACTGTGTAACACAGCACACAAGGTACATATTTTTGCAGAGCTGATGAGGTCATACTGCAGGACAGAACCAGGTGTATCCAAGTAATGAAGCCATGACTTCAGCAGCCCAAACATATTTTATGTTTCATATTTGTTATAGGGCATTGTTATAACCATGATCAGTTTGGCTATGAGGATTTCTAATTGGTATCATGGGTCAGGGTTCTAGGACATATCCAGCATCACCCACAAGATGCCCCATGTGGTAAGCCATCCCTTGAAAACCACTTACAGAGGTCACAGGTGTTTCATATGGGAGAGCCGTAGAAACTGCTTGGCTGGCCTGCATATACATTGATGATGATACACTGTGCATTGCAGACCACTTGACAGTTGATGGACTAATACACCTTCATGCACCTCCTTGCTAGTTTACCAGATGTTTGTATTACTTCAATGAGGGTGCAGTCTATGGCCCCCAGTACCTCATGGAAGTGGGCTACAGTACACAAGTCCCACGTGGTATTTCTTCTCTTCTCTGGGGTACGTGGAAACCACATGCATTCCCCCATATGCTGAAGTATGGCATCACGGAACTAGTAGAGTACTCTTGAGGTAGATGCCCGAGATACCCCAGTGTGTTCCCCTGTAGGTCACTGAAAGGTCCTTACATCTAATAGATGTAAAACCACATATATCTTTGATTGTAATGGGATGGGTCATCCATGGCTCTCACTTGGCAGTAGACAAGGCAAATATGTGCACCATTTGTTGCATGGTGTCCCCATCCACACAGCAGCAGTCCACTACATCGGTGTCATGCAAGGTATGAAATGTTAAGTATGGCCACCACCATCTGCTACAGCAGCTGTTATATGAGCTTCTAGAAGATACAAATTTGCAAACAGCTGTAGCAACCCCAACATTGTTCAATACCTTAGACCGTCAATGCAAGCATGTTGTCATATACAAACCTAAGGCAGGCACAGTGTCACTTCATGTGTTGTTCATGTTCTGCCATGTTTTTCTGCCTCACTGCCATTATCAGGCACTTCATTATGTGGAAGACTTTGTGGTATTCCTGACTAAGAATGATAAACGAACCTTACACATGGCAGTGGCTTGGATGCTGGAGATGTATTGGGATAACTGTTAGATTGTTGTCTGCAGGGAATGAAACAGGTTACCAACAGCAGGTACATTCCAAGCTGTACAATGATTTGCATATGAGGTGGGGCATGTATAGCAAAACACCTCTGCACATCTCAAAATACTTAAACATTACTGATTATGTTTCCAGCATTTAACACATAAGCTAACTAAAATGAGTTTGCAGTGCTGATCATAAAACTTTTTTTTTTAAATGAAATCATCTTGTTGAAAGGCCATAAGCCCTACTAGAGCTTTGGGCTCTGGGCAGCTACCTGACTCAGCCCCCACCAATCACCACCCATTACTGTGGACTAGATGTTGCTTCTCTCCCAGAGTCAGAATGTAAGTTGCTGTAACCTTTTCCTTTAATGACTCTGTACCCGACTCATTATCCACTCTCTTAGGGAGCTGCATTGTTCCCATGCTGTTGTAGCTACTTGCATATTACTAATACATAACAAGGTACACACCATGAATATTTGGCTGTAGGTTTCAGCTGCATATCACACAAACACCACCTGTATCCAGGCAGGGAAGCCATCAGTTTAGGAGTTCAAACACGTATGCACTTTTGCAGACATGGAATGTTGTCAATGTTGTAAGCCATCTCAGCCATTGTCTGGGCTCATTACCACAGTTCCTACATATACTCCGCTACACCTGTGACACAGAACTGGGAACGAGGTCTGCTTGAATGCGAACCATACATGCCAGTGTATACACCCACCAATGTGCGCACCTACCAGCTAGATGACCCTGTGGGAAGCCATCCTCCAAAAGACACTGGTAGAGGTTTCAGGTGTTCCAGATGTGGGAATAATGTGTACTGCTTGGATGGCACATGGGCACATTGCACATGATGCCCTGTATACTACAAACCACTTGGCAGTTAAATGTACCAGACACCAGGTGAAGCGGTTGGGCCCATGGCAGTGATGTGTAGAAAGTATAAATGCTCTTCTACATGCTGCAGCACCAAGTCAAGCAGCTAGTGTACAATCCAAAAGGCTGATGCCTGTCAAATTCCTAGAGATTGTTCCCACTGTACAATGAAAGATCCCTGTAGCAAGGATGGTTAATGTTACACATACCTTCCTGTCCAGAGGGATGGACAATCCATGTGTGAGTAACAAGTCTACTAACTCAACTATCCACATGCTGGTGGTCATTAATGTCTTAGATTTATAAATAAGAGTTATAGATGCTTCTAGACCCATACCACCCTCTAACACTGACACCTGCTGGTATTGCTATCACCATTATATCGCATGAACAGCAACTGTACATCAAAGATTCTTGGCATTCAGAATGGATTAACAATGCAAACACACGCTGCTGGCATTACACATCTCTGAATCACTACACATGTATAAGTCATCATCTGCATATCTGATGAGGCTCATTTGTGCATAGGTCGTCATCTGCATGACATT
The DNA here is from genome assembly GCF_019279795.1 of Protopterus annectens. NCBI lineage: Eukaryota > Metazoa > Chordata > Ceratodontiformes > Protopteridae > Protopterus > Protopterus annectens. The sequence goes on from NC_056748.1 coordinate 275,711,630, forward strand.
ACGCAATCATCTGCATACCACAATATTTCTCTCACTGTATGCCCCACTGCTTCTGTCTCTGAATTGCTTCTAGTCTGCACAATGCTGTTTTTTGCACCATTTCGCTTAATGCTATGGGCTAGATGCTTCTGAATACACCCCATTATATCTTAAACATATACTGGGAAGGCACAGCTACATTTCAGGCACATGGTTGGTGTGTGTGTGTGTATATATGTGTGCACGCTCTGGTAAAACAAAATTACAAATCTCAAATTATTTTGGAAAAGACAAAAGCTCACAATATATCATTTTGTATTTTACACATGATTCCCAAGAGGACGAGGCGTTAGCACTTTGCTTCTACTTCAAAAGAAAATAGAAAAAGAGAGAGAGAGAGTATATTTTTGAAATATATTAGTTCAGATATTGTAGTTGTTTGTTCTTATAAAAAAAATATGAATATCTGTTATTTGAGTCAACAGGAAAGGAATCAAAACACACACTGTATAAAGCATATATAACATGCAATATAAAATTAAATACAAGAAAACTTAGTGCTCTCACAGTCTGCATAATTTATCTGACTTTGACAGGCAAATATTACACTTTGTGTTTTAGAAATATATCTTCTTTTTATTTTGGAAGAAGCATAATTTTACTTTATTTAGCTTCATTGTTAGTTTATTTATTTGTTTTGGAACACAGCATCAATGGGACCAGACGGTGACCCGGGCTGCGTGTTACATGAACTCCAAGAAGAGCTAAACCCTTACATAAAGCTGCTGTTCAATCTCAGCCTTACTACAGGATATGTACCCAAAGAATGGCGTACAACAACAGTGGTCCCACTCCACAAAGGAGGTGCTTCTAAGGACCCTGGAAACTACCGCCCCATAAGCCTGACTAGCCTGGTCTGCAAAGCTATGGAGAGGATCATTATGGATCTCATAAACAAAGACATTGGGGACCTACAGACACTGGATCCTACCCAATTCGGCTTTGTTAAGGGCAGATCCTGCCTCGTGAACCTGGTCAACTTCTTCAAAACAGTCACCAAGGCCATTGATGAGGGAAAGGTAGTTCACATAGCCTACCTGGACCTCGCAAAAGCCTTTGACACAATACCCTACTCGGGCATCATAGACAAACTCTCCAGCTTAAATATAAACCCCTATGTCATAAGATGGGTTGCAAACTGGCTCAAGGACAGAACCAACATGGTCAGACTCTAAACCAGTTACAAGCGGCGTCCCACAGGGCTCAGTCCTGGGACCTCTCTTATTTGGTATATATTTTTCTGAGGTACAGGCTAACACGGGAGGACTGTGGCTGACCAAGTTCGCAGATGACTGCAAACTGGGTGCCATAATTGACTCCCCAGCTGACACAAACATCCTCCAAAAGGGTCTCAGAGACGGATAACTGGTGCCAGAGCCATGGTCTTAAACTAAACACCAAAAAATGTATAGTCATACCCTTTGGCAAAAACAAAGTGCCCACAAATTACCACATAGGTGGTAATCCATTAAGTGCAGAAGAAGTAATTAGGGACCTGGGGACCCAAGTTGATAGTAACCTCTCCTTTGACAACCACATTGCCAAAGTGGTTAGAAAGACCTTCTATATAGCCCACCTTATCATGAAAGTATTCACATCTAGATCAAGGGAGGTCACTGTGCCCCTTTACTCATCCCTAATCAGGCCCATAATTGAGTACAATGCCCCATTTGGGATGTACCTTACCAGACACCTGCAGCAACTAGAAAGACCTCAAAAGTACCTCACAAAGAGGATCAAGGGACTCAAACAGATGCCATATGCTGCTCGGCTAAAGAAACTCCAGCTCTACTCAGTTGCATACCGCCTACTCAGAGGCGATCTATGCCGGACATACAAAGCCATGTCCAGCCCGGAATTAATGGACATGCTCCACCTCAGAAAATCCAAATCCCTTAGAGCTACATGCTCGAGAGACTTGAACCTCAGCACAGAAATAAATAGGACATGCTGGAGGGACAGATTCATAACCCAGAGGCTCCCTTCACTCTGGAATAGAATCCCATTCCATGTTAGGCAGAGCCACTCACGGACTCTCTTCAAGAAGAATCTTGACAAGTGGATGGGAGATCATAGGTTTACCCCGGGGATCACTTCTATGTCACTGTTAGACAGAGGCACAGGCACAGTAAACTAACCTTAATAAGGGCACAGTAAACTCACTCCAAGGGGTGGCAAAAGCCAAACACACTCTGGCTAGGCTTGTAAATGCCCTAGGGCAGAAAGCCTAGTATGAACCTATGAACAAGCATATATGCTTAGAAGGGTAAATAGCGTATTTTTACTAGTGTGTGTGTGATTACCTGCCATTGCTGCTGCTTGAGAAGTTTTAGCTCTTGAATCAAATACAAGAAATTGTGTTTGTTTACACTGATACTGCTTTGTAATGTACCAAAAGCAAAAGCACATACTAGAATTACTGGAGTTAGAAAAAAGAGCTTTAAATGAAAGCATACTGTGCTATGTTTTTTACTTATAGGTGAGGTTTAGCTTTTAGTGAAATTACGAAATATAGCTTCTTCTCTCTTATTAAAACATTCCGTTATCGCAAAAAATATGCTCAGCGTTTACATAACACTAAACACTACAGTGTAGCAAGTAAAATCACTTTATGAATGTGTCTATAGCTATCAGCTTAAACTGTTGCGACTGAAATTAGAAAAATAAGAATAATCATTATGTTTCTTTGTTTTAAGCTGTCACTAATTAATCTTTTAGATTACACTGGTTGCAGATTTTAAAGTTCTACATTAACAACAAAATCAAACGGAAAAGGAAAAGAAACTTGAGACCTTCCTTTTAATATCCAAGAAGGAATTAACACCATTTCCTTTTCTTAAGGTACATTTCTTACAATTTTTAAATAAAACATAAACCGTGGTCTTTGCAACTGCCTTATATATTTTACTTCATACAGGTGTGTGTGTGTACATATATTTTTGTGTCGGTTTGTGCATTTCAACCTTACTTTACTTGCACAGACATATTAAAACATTCTGTTGTCGCATAAAATAAGATAGATAAAACTATATTTCTTCATTTCACTAAAAACTAAATCTCCCAATACAATTAAAAAAAACATATCTATTGGGTTCCTTGACAGCATGGTATGCTTTCATTTAAAGCTCATTTCTTTCTAAATCCAGTAATTCAACTGTATGCTACTGCAGTATATTATAAACATGCATGGAAAGAAAAATAAGAAGTCTACTTACAGACCTCAAAGTGAGGGGAAAAAAGAAAAACTAGTGGCACCAAACTTTTTTTTTTATTTACCACCCTACTGCCATTTATATGGAGAAATACCTTTTGCCTCTTTCACACAAACTTTGAATGCCAAACGTTTAGATCATCTTGTTCCTTTGTTAACATATTTGTGATCTGGGTACCTAAATCTTTACAGCCATAACAATTTGTGTGGGTTTCCTCCTGGTGCTCCGGCTCCTCCCACATTCCAAAGACATGCAGTAAGTGGATTGGACACTCTCGATTGGCCATAGGTATGAGTGTGCGTTCAAGTGTGTGATGTGGAAGAACTACTGAGGTAGGGCCAGCCACCCAGCGTGGTAAACCTCAGCTCTGGATGATTGTCACTGTTGAAGTGACACTCCGCTCTCATGTGCAAAAATAGGAAAAAGGGGTTGTGGATGGACAGATGGAACTACCCAGGAAGAAAACAGACTTGCATTCAACTGAACACACAATATCATATAATTAGGCAAACTTCTAGAGGATCTTTTATACATATGTGAGTGTATGAATATATAAACACACACATCTATATAAGTATGTTTATTAAAATCAGTTTATACTATTGATTTATACTAACTTAAGAGACAGCATAACAGGACACGTGCATTAAAAAATTTTTAGTAGCTTTATATTTATTCCATGCATAATCCTAAACTCATTCACATTTGCTGCACTACAAAAGAGCAAACAATTTCTGAGAAGTACATTATGCATCACAAATTTCATAAAACCATTAGGGGAAGTGATTATAAAACAGTTTCAGCTAACAGGGCACATTACACGATTTATTAAACCCAAAGATTTGAAAAGCAATTATAATGGATTGTGGATAACTTAAAGAAACATAAAAAATAAGTAATCCATACAGGCAGGTCCTCCCTCCAGGCACCACTGATTTTATTTGACCAATGTATCAAAATATGTCAAAGACAACAATTTACTGCACTGTTTTAGGATAGCCTACGAGTACTTACAAAGATCTTTACCACTAGAAAGAAAAAAAAAAAACTGGTGGACTTGCAAGCAGAAATTCAGATAAACATCATATGTACAATAAATGCTTACTTTTTACAACAAAACTCAAGTTTCTCTCCAGGGCAAAAATGTTTTACCAATGAAATTACATACATAATTTTCTCATTTAGAATAGAAAGATTTTTTAATATTTTTTTCATGCTGCTATTACTGCTATGTTTTACTCTGCCTCAAAACAAACTGCTTTAAGCTTCGAATTCTCATGAGAAATGGGGATAACCTTTACTTTATTTTCATAGAAGACGAGATTGACCTTCAAGAACTTACATATTTTAGCTATAAAACAATGAAACGTGTTCTTTTTTTTTCTGATCAGTACTCAGCATGTTCAAGGAAAGGCTAGTTTTTACAATTTACTGAATGTTGTTTGTCTTTTCCCGGTTAGGGGTAGCCACAGCGGAACTCTGGTCCGCTAATGACTGGCAGTCGATTTTTATAGTGCCGTGTTGCCAGCCCGACACCCAACCTTCAGCTAAGGCACGCCCATTCACGCATGTCTTTCGGAGGCCGCTCGGCCACAAGGAGGACATGCAGACTCCACACAGAAGGCACTCCAGCCGAGAATCAAACAGGAGAACCTCTTGCTTTGAGGTAACAACGCTACTGCTGTACCACCGTGGATAATGGGCTTTGGCAATTTACTGAATAAAAGAATAACTTCATTACGAAGATACAATCACATTCTATGGCATACCTAAATTATTTCCATGAAAATAAAAAGTTATATTTTTGAAGCCCATTTAACTTTCAGATACTCACTACTTCGTTTTAAACCTAGACAAGTCTAACTCATAACAGGACTAGACGCATATCATATTTTAGCTCACATAACCACATATTAAAATGTTATTATGCCTATTTTGGTACATTTTATATTCACATTTTATTTCATGGCTTAAACACATAATATAAACGTAACATTTTACCATGAGAGGGTTTCACCTTTGCTGTTTGCCGATTAAGTCCTCTAAGCCTCAGATGACTATTATCTCCATAACAGCTATGCAATGCAGTATTGCATGGCCACATCTTTTCCTTACCTAGATCCCCAGAATCTGGTGGCCCCTAGAACTTAATGTTTGGACCTATCCTCTTCCATTGTCCATAAATGACCTCCCTCCCTTCAATGAACCTAGTACAATACATTGATGGATTACAAACATCTTGGCATAAGCCTTGACCTTCACTTAAATTTTCAGTACTTCCAAAGTTTTTAATCAACTCAAACAAACCTTTAAATCTAACAGGATTACCAGCCCCAATAAGTAAACTTCTACAGCAAACAATGTATTGAATACCTCGGCCAAAAATACACACCCCTTAGCAGATATTATGAATTCTTCCAAAATACTCTGGTTCCAAAATATCTACTAAACCTTTTCAGGTTATCAAACTTGCAGAGCTCCTCACACAAAAATGTGTCCTCTTTAATACTGACAATATCTTTCCCATTCAAGAAATGGCCTATCTGCTTTTACATAGCATCCCTTCCAAACTTCAACAATTTCTGTCCCACTCTAGCAGCCATACTGCAACCCAGTTTCTCCTCATCTCCTTCGGTCACAATCCACAAGCTCCATACCTTACTCATACACCTATTCTGAGCTTGCCCATGCCACCTGGAATCCATTACCCTCTACTGTCACACCACAAACCATTAGATTAGTCCTGCTTTGTCAAGGTTCAACTGCTAACTTACAAAACATCTTACCACTTGTCTTCTACATTCCACTCACTATATCTTACATAAGTTTCCTGCACCTGCATCTTTTGTCACATTCTTCAAGTGGTGTCTCAAAAATGGTCATTTTATTTATCATTTTCATTTGCGAAATGGTTAAGTGGACTGGACCGACGACTATTTTCAGCCATGCCCAGGGTCAATGGTCAAAACATAAGGCAATAAATACGCTT
>NC_056748.1:275722869-275768014 GCF_019279795.1 Protopterus annectens
ATGGAATGGGAAGAGGCCAAGGAGACATTTGGACTGCAGGCTACAGACTGCCTTCTCCCATCAGGGATTGATATCAGAGTACAGGCAAAAAGAACAGGATGTGGGGAATTCTAGGTGAAAGACCTGCTCTGGTAGAGTTTTTAGTTGAATCTGGACTAGCAATTGCTGTTAAAAATGGATAATTACTACGGTAAATAAAATATTGCACAATAACTATATAAATCAATCAGAGGAAGCTAGGAAAGACTGGGGACAGAGATTGGCCAAGCAATTCACATGGAAACAATGGCAGGATATATGTATAGCTCCCACAAATGCAACAAAGTCTACAAGATTTTAGGATTTTTGCTTAGAAATGTTTGCATAGGCATTTTCATACCCCAAATAGTCTCCAAAGAATTTTAACTCAGGTACTTGGGAAACGGAGAAGAAAGAGGCAACTGGGAACATATCTGTTGAGACAATAATAAGTTAGCAGACTTAAAAAATTCCTTACCAAACACGCTGTGTGAAATACTGGGTGAGCAAATTGGTATAACTTAAGGAAATTATTTTTTGAGCTGGGATTCAATATCTGAATTGCCTAGACGCAGTAAGGACTTGCTAAGTTTAATTCTGGTGGCTTCCAAAAAAAGTAATTACTAGAAAATGGAAATCAAAGTCTAAATGCATTTGAAGCACATTGCAACAGAGACAATATATATATATATATAGATCTATATATATATATATATATATATATATATATATATATATAATATATATAGATGTGTGTGTGTGTGTGTGTGTGTGTATATATATATATATATATATATATCTATATCTATATCTATATATATATATATATATATATATATATATATATATATAAAACTATATATGTATATGCATTTAGAGATGTGTATTTAATATTTACATACGCACACACACGTCATCTTTCGGCTGCTCCCGTTAGGGGTCGCCACAGCAGATCAACTGTTTCCATTTCTTCCTGTCCTCTGCATCTTGCTCTGTCACACCAACCACCTGGATGTTCTCTCTCACCACATCCATAAACCTTATCTTAGGCCTCCCTCTTTTCCTGATACCTGGCAGCTTCATCCTTAGCATCTTTTTCCCAATATACTCAGTGTCCCTCCTCAGCACATGTCCAAACCAACATAATCTTGCCTCTCTGGCTTTGTCTCCAAACCTTCCAACATGGGCTGACCCTGTAATATACTTATTCCTAATCCTGTCCATCCTCGTCACACCCAGTGCAAATCTTAACATCTTTAACTCTGCCACGTCAAGCTCTGACTCCTGTCTTTTTGTCAGTGCCACTGTCTCCAACCCGTATAACATAGCTGGTCTCACTACCCTCTTGTAGACCTTCCTTTTCACTCTTACTGGTACTCATCTGTCACAAATCACTCCTGACACTCTTCTCCACCCACTTCATCCTGCCTGTACTCTCTTCTTCACCTCTCTTCCATACTCACCATTACTCTGAACTGTTGATCCCAAGTACTTAAACTCATCCACCTTCCCCACGTCTTCTCCCTGCATCCTCACCATTCCTCTATCCTCCCTCTCATTCACACACATATATTCTGTCTTAGCCCTACTGACCTTCATTCCTCTTCTCTCTAGAGCATATCTCCACCTCTCCAGGGTCTCCTCCACCTGTTCCCTACTCTCACTAGAGATCACAGTGTCATCTGCAAACATTGTAGTCCACGGGGACACCTGTCTGATCTCGTCTGTCAACCTGTTCATCACCATTGCAAATAAGAAAGGGCTCAGAGCTGATCCTTGATGTAATCCCACCTCCACCTTAAATGCATCTGTCATTCCTACCGCAGACCTCACCGCTGTCCCACTACCCTCGTATATATCCTATACCACTCTTACATACTTCTTTGACACTCCTGATTTCCTCATACGATACCACTCCTCCTCTCTAGGCACCCTGTCATATGCTTTCTCTAAATCCACAAAGACACAATGCATCTCCTTCTGACCTTCTCTGTACTTCTCCATCAACACTCTCGGAGCAAACATCTCATCCGTGGTGCTTTTTCCTGGCATGAAACCATACTGCTGATCACTAATCATCAGCTTGTTTTGGCCTTCTTCCATCATGCACTGCCCCTGACACACTGTACTAATTGACTGCAGTGCCTCTGATTCCAGCTTTGGCCTCCTCATTCAGACAACCCTTCTCTTCAGCCACCCCACCCAGGCCCTTGAAGGTATTAACTTGTTCCACTCTTTTTCTGCTTGTATCTCTGTTCTCAGCTTCTTCTGATTTACTCCATTTGCTGCCAGTACAGCTGACTTATCTGTACTCATTTTCATCTCGTGTGCCTTTAGTTTAGCATTCCATTCCATTCCCCCATCCTTTACTGAAGCTGTTTTTCAGAGTCTGTCTGTAATGCCACATCATGTGCATATAGCAACTTTGTTTATCTGACCTTGTTACCTGTTTACTAATGTAGTTCATCACCAGTAAGAGCACTAGTGGGTTCAGAACTGAACCATGATGCACATCCACTCCCACTGGGAACCCCAGTGTGAATCCGAACACTGTTCGTACTTCTGTCATTGAGTTCTTGCACCTAGCTTGCACTAATTCTACCAATGTTTCTGGGTCTTCAAACCATCACCGGACTTCCCAAATCAGCTTTCTTGGGACCTTGTCATATGCTTTCAAGTCTCTGCATGCCCATTTGGACTATTCCCTCACCCCCAGTGTCTTCTCATCTATGCGAAGATGGAGCTCGTTGAGATGCATCCTGATCTAAATCCTAACTGCTCATCTCCCATCTTGCTTTCTACTACTCATGTATTCTTTTATGAGTCACTCTCTGCAGAACTTTCATGAATTGTGTCAGGGTTTGATACCGCTATACTGTCCACGTTTGTGAATGTCCCAGTTTGTTCATGTATACTTAAGCACTAGGATCCCTATTCTAAGAGTGGGCTCCTCCTCTTCTTCCATTATAGGTTGTGTATGGGCAGTATAGCTTCTTTGTTTTTTTTTCATTCAGAAGCTGCTGGGAGCACTGCTTCCATCTCGCTTTGATGTCCTGTGGACTGGTGAGCAGATTGTTGCTGGCATTCCTTATGAAGTGTGTGATGACTATCTTCTTTATCTTTCTGTCTTTGCCTTGGAGCTAGCTAGAGTTTCTTTGTACTATCTACCAATTCAATTTCCAAAAGCTGGTAGAATGCCTTTAATACCTTGTTTTTCATCATTGAAGCTGGTCTCTTAGCATCTTTGTCTGCCAACCAGTATTCCTCCTTAGCGTGGTCTGTCTTTTCTGTCTCCCCCTTTTTTCTGCTTTCCTTCTGGTTTTGATGACTTCCTGGAATTCTGCATTCTACTACCAGCTGTTCATGTGTACCATATTTACATGCCTGCCTCGACCACATATTTGTTTTGTGGTCCTTACACATGCTGTTTTGCGGTACTGCCATTTTTCTTCAGTTCCACCTGTTTCCTCGTATTCTTCCCGAGGTCCCAGAGACTTGAATATTTCCTTGAACTCTTGTGCTTTCTCTCCAGTGAACCTGTAAATCTTCAGCCTAATCTGTGCTGACCTTAGAGCCTCCTCTGAACCACTGTTTGTAGCTGATTATGTTGGAAAAAGTACTAAGAAATCTGGGACCTAGTAAAACACAGTGGGGAGGTGGAATTAGTAATAATGACTTGAGAATACTCTATTGAAAACATAGACTAACATAACATGTTATCCAGTAGGCCTTTTAGTATGAGAGTCCTGAAGATTTGGCAGCATGTGCTTGTTGAATCTATATTAAAAAAGGAAGCAGAATGTGACACACCTGGGGTCATACAAGCCCATAAATTGACTTTGTTATGGAAAAATAATAGAGAAATTATTATCATAGTTGGAGAGGATAGGATTTTACACCACATGTCAACATGTATGTATTGAAAATAAATCCGCTACCTGTAACACAATAATCAGCTGTAAATGAAAAAGTATGTTGTGATGGGTTTACAGTCAAAAGACTGAAAGTCAGTTTAACGTCCGGCTCCTGTTCGAACATGGTAGGAGTGAGTGTCGAAATGTCGACAGTCAAGTGAATGGCAGTTAAGAAGATAGTCAACAAGGCAGAGAAATATATCATGTCTGTCAACGGCAACTGTCGACATTAATATCGAAACCAGGCTGTTGATGTTATGGGTTGATTATCTGACCTCATTAATATTCCTGAGGTCGATGAAATACATCGAGGACATCATCATTCTGTGCTGTGAATTACGAGATTTATAGTAATAATTTATGGTGAAGCCTTTGATTGGGTCTGTGATGTCCTCCCTCTGAGACAGTAATCAAGAGGCCTCAATCCTCAACACTGACACTGGTGGAGAACGTTCACTTAGAAAAAAGTGGATATGCACAGTATTTTAAGATGCAGCTCTCTGCACCAAGCGCAGTTTCCCTTAAGAGCACACAGGGAGCGCACTCCAATCCTGGACCTGGGTTTTCCTTTCCAGGCCCCAAATAAGACTCCACCTTTGTCTCTGTGGAATCTAGTCCTCTGTGTCCCTGTTCAAGGTAGCTGATATACACACACACTATGAGATTTGATTTATACACACACACACACACACACACACACCCCTGCACCTGTGAAAGGCTGGTACAGATTTACCTGCTATACCACCTCCACCAAGACTGTAAGGAAGAGTCACTGCTGCCAGCCAGCTACGTTAAGGCTTTTACCAGGGTACCCAATTACTCTCAGTAAAATTAATACTTGTACAAATGGCAGTATTAGCCAAGTGAGAAGACTTCCATGAGAATGAAGCTCAGTGTCACAAAGTTAATGCAGTCACTTTCCAATGTTAATCTATTTTCTAAAAGACCGACCACAATGAAAGGTATAGATATGTTTAATAATAAAACAGAAAACATGAAATACTGAATATCTATTTACAATAAACAGAAGAGTTTCAGTTCACAAGAAATATAAAAAAATATCATGAGTGGAAAGACTTAATTGCAGAAAAACAATAGTTAACTAGTTTCACTATTTTCCTAACTGACTGAAGAATTACTGTTCCCTACTTACTTGCTTGAGCAAGGCAAGATGAAGTGGAGGAGTGTCTTTGTTGTCAGTTCCAATAACAGAGTGCTGAGTGTCACTATCACATCTCTCACTAATATCTAAATACAATTTCAGTGCTGGCTGTAGAATGGCATCACATCTGGTCACCCGACTGTGTGGTTCCCACACTACCCCCCTAACTAGAAGCTGTCCCAGGTTCTAGAACAGATGTGTCACAGTACATACCTAGAGCTTTGCTAAGTCATCTGGAGACTGTAAAACAATTCCAATACTTTCATCCCTCATGGGGAAACTAACCAGCCATTCTGTAGCACCCCAGGGTAGCAATTAGTGCACCACTAAAGACAATAAGAACCCAGGCCTTTCCCAGACATTACATCTCTGGCTGCCTGCGAGATAAAATCTTTATGCCATAAACCAAGTAATTTAATTTCTGGCTATTTTTCTTAAGGTAAATTGAGCTCAACTTAAGCCCTTCCCTTCCAGCATCCTCTGTTAACATATATAGATTTCCTCAGTTGTAACAGTACAGTCTGATATATATGTATATTTCCTGTCTAGCAGGATCTGCTGTTGATACATTTTTAACACAAGCATCTGTACAAATCAGTTTGGTATACAAATGGCATAAAATTCTTCACAAAGCTCCAGCTAGCTATGCTGGCATATATTACACATGCACTGCCCTACTCTCTGTGGGATAGCTGGCACTACCTCACATCATCATAGGGTGATATAAAACTCTGATCAATAAATTTGAATTATTAGGTATTCCAACAAAGGAATCCACAAGGAATTAAAATACAGACAGGTCCACCACAGAATGACTCTGATGATACCAGTTTATCTGGTGAAAGCGCTCAGTCGTCGTGTTTGTGCTTGTGTGGATTAAAAAGCTTCCTGAACATCTGTTCATGGTTTTTGCCTCATTGCCAGCCTCATTCTGTGGTGGACCTGTCTGTATTTTATTTGAATTATTAGGTATTGATGTAGTCTTGTTAAGATGGCTACATATCTTTCAAATAGGTCATGGCAAGTATCGTATTTGGACAGGTGAAAGTTCTGTGCTATGGTTAGGGTATCCTGTAGGCTGTGTCTCGAGTCCATGCTTGTTTAGTTTGTATCTTTCTGAGGTATAGCTATATCTATATGGGTCTACTTGATATGGGCGAAATTTCAAAATGTCGACTTTCAAATGGCCGAGACCATATGTTCGACATTTGAAATCTCGACCCTTACAAGTAAAACACAAACTTACCTTAATGCTGCTTTGCCCCCCCCGGTAACTTAAATATGCCAACTCCAAGATCGCACTACAGTGCGGAAGTGGAAATCTTTCCATTCCACACTGTAGCATTATGCTGGTTTCCCATGGTCGACATTTCAAATGCCAATCATATGGTCTCGGCCATATGAATGTCGACATTTTGAAATGTCAACCATTAGAAGGGGACCCATATATATAGGTATATATTTTTTTTATCTGAGATGTTCTGCACAAGGATGACTTGTGGTACTGGTTGCTGGGCTATAGCCTCCCCAGTAAAAAAATAAAACAAAGAAACTGCATTTCTGTTATTTTACCTTTTTATTTTTTGTAAATAGCTAACTTTACTTTCCTATTCCCTTTCTGCAGCTTGAAACTCAGCAGAGGTCTGAGAACTATTAAGTTCTTGTTAAGAAATCTGTTGACTCTGCTTGCTGGACTGTTTTCAGAACAGCCTGGCATTGCAGCTAATCCAAACTGAGAATATGGCAATTTCCACCTTTTACAGAGCTTCCTACCTTTTGCAAAATGGCTACAATATCACAGAAAAGGTGTCTCACAGGGACACTCCATGAAGCAGCGAGTTCTAATGGCTCAGACAACCAGACTGAATGTGAAACAAAAGTATTAGACATTGGCAGAGATAGAAGCATGGATGAGTTTTTTTAGAGGTGTGGTATGTGCCACTTATCCATTATTTTACTTAAGAGTTTGTATGTGGGCGAGTTTGTATGTATCTGTATGTGCGGGGGACATAGATGCCCCCCATTATTCCTATTCCACAGAATATCCCTGAATTTTGCCTCCTATGCTGGATGTTCCTTATAAAGATACTGTTTTTTTCCTGACAAATCAGTGTGGATTGCAATTATTAAATAATGACAGACATTTGAATTTCACATTTAAAAGTATTCAGAATATGTTTGCTGATTCAGAAACAACTAGCCTAACAACTTTCTAAGTCTGTAAGTATAGTATCTGTCCCTGATATTCATTTTTTTGTCATTTTTAGTTTTCTCCTTGATTCTTGAGCTAAGAAGTTGAGAGGTGTTACTCACTCCATGGTATAGAAGGCTTGAGGGTTAAAGTCTTGAATGTCTTGCAGGCAACCAGAGTTTGAATAGTAGTTCAGGACCTAATAGGAGCTGATGGGGAGAGAATGTGAGAGAGTGGCCACTGCCGCCTCACCCCTCCTGGGGTATGAAGGCAGCTCTAGCTTGCCTCATGGGTGACACCTAGCTGGAACACGAGGTGTCCATTTCATGGAGCTGAAGTCTGTTGAGCCTTTGCTGCCATATGCAAGTTGCACTGTGAGCCAAGGGGAATTCAGTGTGTAAATTCATGCTTCCCCTTGGAAGGCAGTGGTAGCAGAGCTCGGAAGAGTTGTTGCAGGGGAGGTGGGATATTCTGCCATGGGAGGGGGTAGGCTGCCATACTGGAAAAGCAAAGCTAACCTACTCCCTACCTTCTGATTATTCCTGCAAGCAGATAGGCTCATTGGGGATACCTGAGCCGGAGCGAATGGGCCAGAGGGCTCTTGCTTGTCCAGGAATTCCTGTCTCCTATGATAGCAGGATGTATGGGGCAGTTGTGTGCAGTCAGAGGAGATATTGGGCTCAGTTCTGTATAGATGGGAAAAATTGTGGTTGATACATGTCCATGTGTGTGCTTGTGGGGTGCAGTGAGTTGCATGTAGTCTTCTAACAGTAATGAGATGAGAAGATAAATCCCTGTGTAGCACGTGTATTGATTTTATTGCAGTTAAAATTCTGAGGTGTACAGGCATATAGGTGGCTGTAATGGATAGTCCACTTTATGTGTGGGAGTCTGTAATATATGTGTGTGTGGGAGACATAGATGCTCTTACCACTTCTGATTTTGCCTCATATTTTAGACTGCTTCTCATAAAATTGGTGGTTTTTTGGCGAATCAGTGAAGACTGCAGTCATGAAATATTGACATATTTGAGTTTCAGACTTAATAGCCATTAGGAAAAGCATGCTGATGTAAAGTTTTGTTATTCTAGCAAGTTTTAAGTATAAAAGGACATCTCTTCCTAATTCTGGTCCTTTATCCTCCATTATTTTGTTGTTTTTCTCTTTGACTGTTGAACTGAGAGATTGAGAGGGAAGTGGGAGATGTAAAATGAATTGAACGCCATATTCTGACAGCAGTGAGCTGAGAAGATACAGTCCCTAGTGACAGTTGTTATTATATTTATTCATTCATTCATTTGGTCACAAGCAAACATCTGAAGTATACATTCCTAGTCCTAGAAGTGTCTACAATCAGTGGTCGTGCGAGCATATGTGTGCGTCTGTATGCATGCATACATATGATGTATGCACAGGGGTTTGTAATATGTTGCACACTGTATGATTCTGACAGGAGCAAGTTTAAAAATGTGGCTATTATTTATGTATTCATTCTCTTGATCTCAATCAAACATCCGAGATATACACAGCCATAGCATGTGCTGTATTTGGTGGTGACGTGTGTGTAGGTTTAAAGTAAATCACAGTAGTCAGGTGTTTATTTTATTATTGTGATGTTTGAAGTGTGCATAGTCAATACATTTGGTTTTGATTGCTGGATAAGGGGGGCTATTGATGAATACAAGTGACTGGCTCAGCTGTAATTTGCTGAAGTTATACACTTGTTCTGGTTTTGCAGGACCAGTCCATATTTGTGTGAAGCCAGCTGGAGTAGATGATTAGGTTCATAGCTGATATAGCAATACTTTGTCTATTTTATAGCATAGTCAAATGTCTGACGTGCACAGTCAGTAAAGTGGCTACAATTTTTTTGCCGTGATTACAGAGTTATGAATGTTGCAGTTCTGAGGCTTCTCATTATCAGATTTATTATCAGATAAAGGTTTGCAAAGAAGGCAAGCCCAAGTTCAGTAATGTAATGAGACTGGCAGGCTTCAGGCAAACCTTCACCTGGTTTTCACAGACCAATCAGTATGTTTGTTTACATGCTAATTTCATCTATATGGGGTCTACCAACACTCATTGCTAACATTGGGTGCCAGTAGCTTTGTGATAAATAATTTCTTTTCAAGCCACTGCCATTCTCCTGACTGCTGTCCAGTTAACCTGATTAGGAACTTAGGCAGTGGAGATGCCAGTGAGGGAAGGTGAGCTTGAATGGTCAGTAGAGTCCTATCCATCCTGGGGACAGGTTGATGCTCCAGTCCACTGTAGTGTGATCATCTTTTTGTGCAACAGATGTATGATGTGCAGTGTAAAGTGGTTGCATGAGCTAAGCTGCATATGCATGGTGGATTCACACACATATGCAGTTGTTCGAGAATATCACATGATGATGACCATCAACTGTAAACAAAGGAGTTTGGACAGTGTAGGAAGGGCACAAACCTTGCAGTAATGATGTCCACCAGCCATTGACAGTCTGTCCCCATCCTAGGCAATAAAGTCAAGGCAGGGAAGGGGCAAAGAGTGGGTCAGCAGCAAAGATCTTAATGATCTGCAGTAAAAATATAAATATGTAATGTAGCAAATATTTTAGGTATAGGAGTTCATCTTTTGACTGATGATTATGACGATGCACTGGTTCCACCTGCACTGAGTTTTTATACTATTACTTTAATTACAGCATCTGCAATTTCTTCATGTTATGAGAAAGTGTATTGTTGGTGGTATATGCACGTGACAGATGCTCAAAATTCCTTTCAGGTATGACTTGACATTATGTCAGTCTTGCACAACTATTCAAGAAGCACTATCTTCTTAAACCTGTTACCTTTATTTGCTTTTTGTTTTCTAGATTTTATCTGCAAAGCTTGACTACCCATTTCTGGTCTGGGACAGACTGTGCTTTGAATACCAAAGCCAAGCCTGCATTTTGGCCTTCTCTTTGACTATAATGTCTAGTCTTACTCTGCAAAATGAATTTTATTGCCATGGAGATGTAAACATAGAACAATAATTAGTACCGTAGGCCGAATATTTAGTACATTAGACTACGCAAATGTTCAGAACGAGTTGCTTCATTTCACCTGTGAAGTGGATCTGAATTTTATTATATTCATTGCTATAGTCCGTCATTTCATTGTGCATTATTTTACTTAAGACATAATTAATTATTAGCAGCATTGGGAAACTTCAGCGATCTTCTGTGCATTTGCTCATCTTTTCACTTATTGCACAGAACACTGTCATTGAAAAAAAATGAAGCTGCTGCTATCAGTGCCTAGCGGCTCACTGCTGCTTTCAGACAGGTGGGACTAATCATATGACCAGATGTTTCATGACTGGCACCAGTGAGCATGCAGTTCTTGGAAAGAAAAAAAAAAAACAGTAGCACATAAGTGGCATGTTGGCTACCACCCTTTTCAAGATGGAAGTTTTTTATAAAGTCGCCCATATCACAGTTAGTACTGATGTTCTTTTTAAACCAGGTTGAGTAATTTCTGGTGGATTGTCATATAAAGATATTAAACTGCAATTTTTTGACATATTCTTTTTAAGATGTTACAGACTGAAATTTTTTTATGTAATACAAGATGCTAATTGTGTATGTGCCCTAGGAATATAGCCAAATCCTGAGAGAGAGCAAGACTGCTTGTTCTAAAAAAAAGTCCGATAACTGTTTCAGAATATTTGAATTTGACCTTGAGTTCAACAGCTGTAGAAAAATAAACTTCCACTTAAATGTCTCATATAAGCTGTAATGTCTACATGAAGAAATAGGGGCAAAAGAGTTTCATGTATGTAATTGGCAACTGAGAAAATTAGGAAATACATATGATTGTAGAATGAAACCAGTAAATTTTGTTTTCTTCAAATTACCTCTCAAGATTTCTGCCAGAAGAAAAAGAAAGTATTGGGCAAATATCTGTAAGGAGGTGGAGTCTGCAGAAAGAAGTAGTAATGTGACTGCACTGTGGAAATGTTAGCACTACATAGCCTGATGGAAATTGGGTATGAATGATTGCCGCCATAGCATACTCATGCCATGGATAGTGATGCATAGTGAATCTTTATTGCCCCAAAAGCATTATAATTTTGGGACTGATCCAGCCACACAATAATCACATGACATGGGGACAGCAGCATGCAGTTAGTGTGCACAATGCTATATGTTTACATGCATATCACAGCACCCCATAGCTGTTATGGAGGCATGGCTGGGAGCCCATACAAGAGCACCTCAACAAAGTGCCTATTTATTTATCTTTTTAGCCATTGTGCCTATGGTATAAAGAATATAGCAGTGTGGAGTGCTGCACTGGGAACAACAATTTTCATTGTATTTCTGGCTATAGGAGCTATACCTGATTGCTGTGGGATAGGTACAGTGAAAGAGTGAAATGCTCTTGGTCCTAGAGCATGGTTTTATGGTACTCCAGTCTGAGGTCTTCCGGAGTCTAGGAGTTACTGAGGTCTCTCTTTGTTCATATTCTTCCTCTGTCCACGTTCCAGGTGGTGAGGTCAGGGATCTTCTGTTCAGATTTTTCACTCTCTTGAAGTTCTTGTGTAAAAGGAGTCACTTAGATTCCCTTGAGGAAACAGATATGGAGGACACTGATTTCAATAAAGGGGAAGAGCCCTCCAGATCTCCACCTAAAGATGTCTCATTTGGAAACATTCTTGAGCTTTTAAAACAAAAAGGTGGTTGGTCTTCTGAAACCCCTTCCCAAGAGGAGTCTGTGTTCATGGAGGCTTTCAGGTCTGGCCCAGCTACGTCTTGGGTGACCCCCCCCCCCCAGCTGATGAACTTATAGACCTCATTTTTCACAGGGTGTGGAAGGAACTGGATATTATGGAGCCCATCTGTAAGGGTCTAGATAAATTTTTATCCCCTTCAAGGACAGGACACACTGGAGCAAGGGTGTGCCAGTTGATGCTATGGTTGTGGCAGCAGCCATTAAAAAAGACTTGCAGAGAAAAGCTCTTCTGTCCATTCCCCTAAAAGTTAGTCTAGGGCCTTGGACAGATTCAATAAGCATGCTTATGCTGCAGCGACCTTTGTTCTGTGCCACATTGTATGAGATTGTAAAGAGATTTGGCTTAAGAACCATTCAAATCTCTTTCTGGTCCATGTCTGCCGAGGACCAAAATAGTTTCCTCGCATCTGGCCACCTATCATTCTATATGTAATGCATCCATGAGGCTGATCTCCCATGTGGTGGAAGGTACATCACGGGCAGTGGGTTGAGGCATAGCTATTGCTGGACATGCTTGGATGCACCTATGTGACTTTGCGGAGTCCTTTAAATCTTCATTCATCAGTGCTCCATTTGCTGGATTTTCCTTATTTGACCCTAAAGTAAAAGACATGCTGTCCAGATGTGAGCAAGAAAGAAAGATATTGTCTATTGTAGGGATACATTTTTCTACCCCTCAAAGACCCCTTTCCTGGAATCCTCAAGAAGGAAGAAAGATGTGGTTCTGTAAATCCCAGGGTCCTTTCCAAGACTCATGAGGAGATGGTTCTCCCAGGAATAGTGGGGGGGGGGGGACTCTAACAGAAAACACTGCCCCCATGGCAGAGGTGGCCCACAGAACCAGTGTTTCCAGGATTTCTTCTCAGACAAGCCCTGCTGGCACTCCTGAAAACCGTCCCAATTGTTGCCCTCTGGAGGCAGTCAGTAGGCATTTTTCTCTGGATCCAAAGAGCTTGTCTATCCATAACACAAATTCTTAGGTGCAGACAGTTATATCCAAAGATTATATCCTACCATTTTCTCAAAATCCCTCTGCAAGAATGAAGAGAATCCATGATGATACACCCAATCAGAGGGAAGGAGCAGCCTTAGACATAGAAAAGCTGCTTAAAAAAAGAGTCATCCAGAAGTTCCCCCCAGACCAGAGAGGAACTGGGACCTACTTAAGATTTTTCTTGGTGCCAAAGAAGATGGGACTTTTGACCCATTCTGGATCTTGGCAAACTAAACCAGTTTGTGCAATATTCAAGGTTTCAGATGGCCATGGTTCAATCCATTCTGCCCCTACTATGAAAGGATGATTGGATGCGCTCAATAGATCTTCAGGATGCTTACTGTCACATCAAAATGAACAGGTGTTTCAGAAGGTATCTGCGCTTCCAGCTGGGAGAGCAATTACCTGTTCTGAGCATTCCCTTAGGTTTCACCACAGCCCCCAGGGTAACTAATAAGATTGTGCAAGAACAAACAACTGATAACGTATAATCAGATCCTGCAGATAGACTAGTGGTGTACTAAAGTTCAAAAATGACACTGATATATGTAACTAGAATTATGTCACAGAAAAAGATGAAAAACACTCCTTTTAAATCGGCAAGATGTTGAACTGAAGTGTAATAAAAGGACTGATACACACCAAAACTGTTTATATCCCAGGCATATACATTCCTATAACTCTTCCAAATGATGCAAAGTAACTTGAACACAACTCACAACAGTCTGTGTCATGAGACCACAACAACCATAAAAAAGTACCTTTAAATGCTTGTAAAAGCTGATGAAATGTTGTAGAGCAAATGCCTGGTTGCTCAGGAAATCCTGACTGTCCGTTTAGCTTGTAGTAGAGTAAACCCAATCCAATACTTTGTGGTTAGAAAAACACAAGAAGCTTCCCTTTGCAAGCCCAATAGTTCCAGACTTGTAGGAAACAAATGAGGCACTAGCACAATTGCTGTATAAACAAACTCAGAAGTTCCAAACTCATAGGAAGCAAAATGTTGACTGAAAATAAACATCTGCACCATCACAGACTTCATCAGAACTAGAACTGTTGTGAGTTGTGTTCAAGTTACTTTGCATCATTTGGAAGAGTTATAGGAATGTATATGCCTGATTACACTTCAGTTCAACATCTCCAATTCTGCCAAGAAGTTTGTTTCCGTTTAATTTAAAAGTGTTTTTTTTTTTTTTTTTTTCGCTTTTTTTCTGTGACATAATTCTAGTTACATATATCAGTGTCATGTTTTTGAACTTTAGTAGCTATCCCAGCTACAGCCCCCAGGGTGTTCATCAAATGAATGGTGGTGGTAGCAGCTCATTTGAAAGTGTGGGGATTGAGTGTTTCTCTACTAAGATGACTGGCTTCTAACTGCTCCAACCAGGCATCTACTCCTACAGGCAAGGGGCTACCTACTCTAGTTGTGTCTCCATCTAGGCATCACAGTCAATTACAGCAAATCACAACTCCCACCTAAGCAGAGTTTGCAGTTCATAGGTGTTCATTTGGACTTGGTCATTTGGATAGCCTCTCTCCCTCCAGGTGGAATCCATGCACTCAGATCCCAGGCCAAGAAAATAATCCGGCATTCTTCTATCCAAGCATGACTAACTTTACAAGCCTTGGGATTCATGGCAGCAGCTATCACCCTAGTCCTTTTAACCAGGTTTCACATGCAAATTCTACAATGGACTCTCAGTACAGTGATCCATTCTTCATCAGTCTTTAAGTCCCACAATCAAGATCACACACGTTTTGCAAATTATCTTTTTTGGTAGCTTCAATCAAACAAAAGTTTCTGAAGGCTGTCTATTTGCTCTTCCCCTGCCCCCAGCCACTGTGACCACAGATGCCTCCCAACTGGGGTGGGGGAGCACTATGTGGGAAGGGCAGTCCAAGGTATGTGGTCTGCAGAAGAGGCCAAGATGCATATCCCAGAAATAAGAGCAGTCCTCCTAACATTGCAGGCCTTACAAGATACTTTCCCCTCCGGGACGATTGATATTCAGACTGACAATATGTCCATAGTCTGGTACATCAAAAAACAGGGAGGAATGAAATGTTATCCGCTTTGTTGAGAAGGAATGAGAGCATGGCAATGATCAATCTCTTCCGGCCACTTTCTAATAGCAACACGCATACTGGGGAAAGCCAACATGATTGTGGACAAACTAAGCAGGTCATTTCTAACACCTGACGAGTGATCTCTCGATGTCAAAGTGGCTGAGAGAATGTTCCATTGATGGAGCCAGCCATGCTGTGACCTCTTCACTTCTCCTCTCAACAATAAATGCATCAGGTTCTTAACCCCGATCTCTCCAACAAGAGATCACCGAGTGATGCTCTAGTTCACGACTGGCTCTCTGGTCTACTCTGTGCTTACCCGCAGTTACCTCTCATCCCTAAATTTCTACAGAAAGCATACCAGTTGAAGAGTACAGTTATCCTCATTGCACCCTTTTGGCCTTGTCAGATTTGGTTCCCATTCCTCTGGCTTCACTTTCAGCATCCGCTCTGGATACTGGATTCCAATCAAGACCTCCTGCCTCAGCCAACAGATATGACTCATCTGGACATAACAGTGCTTAAAGTGACCTCATGGTTTCTAAAGTTTCACTGATTGCCAGACAGCCCCGGCTGTCTTTACCAGTCCATTGTAATTTTTTTATCTTCTCAAAAAGCTTCTACTAGAAAGATTTACGAAAGTGAAAGGAAGAGATCCATTTTCTGGGACCTCTTTCTGCCCCTGTACCAGGTTCACTGGATTTTTAGCTCACTTTTCTACTACTAAGGTCAATTTTGCTGACATTTCAGATTTTCATCTAGGTGAAAGTACTTCTTCCTTAGCTTCTTCTAAATTGTGGAAAGCCTTTCTAAAAGGAGCTTTTCTACTTAGACTTCCACTAAAGGATTCTACTCCTCCTTGTAAATTAACTATTTTGCTTCAAGCTCTGACCTAAAGCCCCTTTGAACCCTCAACCAGGTCAGACCGAAATTTTTTTATTTTGGAAAACCATTTTTCTAGTTGCTATCACAGCAACTAGATAAGTATCCAAACTCCAGGCTCTTTCTTCCAATTCTGCTTAATTGGTTTTCCACAAAGACAGGGTGCCCCTTGTGGACCAACCCATCTTTTTACCTAAGGTGGCTTCTGAGTCTAGTATTAACCAAGTCATTAACCTCCCAGTTTTCTTTCCACATTTTTCAAATAAGGGAGAGTACATGCCCCATCATTTGGATGTCCGTAGACAATTTAGTTTTCATGTGCATAGAACCAAAGGTTTCCAGAAGGCTGGCCAATATTTTATATCCTTCTCACTTAACAGATTGGGCAGGTCAGTTTCTAAAGTTACACTGGCCAAATGGTTAGCGGATTGTATCTGTCTTGCTTATAGTAAAAGGATCATTTTTGCCCAGGCCTCCTACAGTTCATTCTATGAGGTTTAGGTTTTTCGTTAAGGGCTTTTATAGATGACATTTGTGCAGTTGACACTTGGTGCAGTGCTTATACTTTTATTGTTCATTACAAATTGGTCATGGTATCTAGGAACAGAGCTGCTTTGGGCTGCGAAGTACTCCAGAATATGCTTCCTTGAAGACCACCAAAGGTTCATGTAGCTGGGGACTCTGCCCCTTCAGTTGAGGAATGAATGACAATGACAACATCAGATAAAAAAAAAAAATTATGTACTTGCCATAATGTTACTTCTGTGTTGTCCATTTTCATTCTTCCTTAACTTCCCGCCCTCCTAACCTCCTTCCCTTTACTCTTAGATAGGCCTAAGGTTTTCAGTTTGGGAACGGTTGTTCCTCGTTTGGGCTAAAGCTCTTTTTTCTATTTCTATTTCTATACCTTCTTGAGTTCTATTAAGATACTGTACACTCTCTCCGATGGGCAGCAAACTCGATTTGAGGTATGTTAGCTGTGCAGGGCATTATGGACAAAGGAAGGAGCTCGAGAGTTAGGATCTGGTAGAAGCGTCGAGTCAGATTTAAGACTCATCAGCTGAGGAAGAATGAAAATGAACAACACAGATGTAACATTATGTAACATTATGGTGAGTACATAACTTTTTTATTTGCAGGGCAAATCCCACAGATTTACATATATCAACTCCTCTGTTGCACAACTTTTGGGAAAGGAGAGAAGAAAAAAAAATGGAATGTACTGTCTCGAGCACAGACTTGCCTCACACTAAGAAGAGCGAGCAAGTGCATTGTGAGCTGCTGCATGCTGAGAAAAGACAGAGATGTGCTCTTAATGCTGGTACAGAATGGGAGTTTTTTTTTCTAGTTTTTATTAAATTATGTTAGTTGTACAAGTGTGCCATCTTTGTACATTGCTGTATAGCAGTATTGGAATTAAGACTTTCAGTAACAGCAGTCAATTTATTAATGTATTTTCTTGTTTTGTCAGCAGGATGTTCCGTGTTAGAATTTTGCCTGCTTTGGCAGGACTAGCTGCTGTTTCTAGGCGATTCTATGGTGCTGGAATTCCTTTGAAAAACAGACGGCGGATGATGATGGTAGCCTTTTTTGGAGCAACGGCAGCAACTGCTTCTGCAGGATTATTGTGGAAAACGTGAGTATTACTTTTTGTTTACATCAACTGTAGCCTCATGACCACTTCTCTAATAGTATCTGGCCATTTGATTGGGTTCCAACTGCCCGGTCACAGCTGATTAAATTAATACTCATAGGTTGCATCTTTGCTGTAAAAGGCACTTCAGCATCAGTGTTTGGTTATTATCACTGTGTACTGTACTGGGGAGTTTTTTTTCTCTCCCCACTTATAAGTGACCATTGAGTTAGTCTGTGTAAGAAATGGGAGTGTTGGAGGCTTCTACCCTCACCACTTGGAAGCTGTGGGGGACGGGTTTCCCTGCTGAAGCTTTTTTTGATGTATGAGGTGGTTTAGTTGTGTTTTCAATCAGTTGTGATCAAGCAATTCTTTTACGAATGACTGTCTCTCCATCATTCATGTGACCTTCTTGAGTCCATAGCTTCTTCTAAAGATTTTTCTTCGCTGCCCTTCTCATCTTCTTTAAAGGTCATGCACACAGTGATGACAAAGTTAACACTGAGTGTTCTAAGTAACTTTTTAGCTCCTTTTCCTTTAGCTGACCAAGAAATCACTATCATTACTGCCATTTTTATAGAAATCTATGTATAAAATGCCATCCGACAAGACAATGTGCACCACCCTTGCAGTGTCATTTGCAGGAAGTGACACTTCCTTGTAGATGTGTTGATACAACATTGGGCTCAGAAATGTGCACTTTGTAGTTGATGGGTAGAAACACTGAGTTGGTGTTTTTTTACTGAGCACTTTCCTTTTAAAGTGAATTTTTGTTAATCCTTACACTTTTTCACTTAATGGAAGAGAAGCTGTGCCTTATGTTGCCCAAAAACATCACATTGTGTAACACAAGCACTTGTAGACTCCCATACACATTAAATGTGGCAAAGATCTGAAGTAAAATTTTAAGTCCTACATGTTAAGATCTCTGCAGCACAAAAGAGGCAGGCAAGTACCCTTCAACTGATGGGGAAAAAAAGGAGAAATTCACCTTTTGGAGAACTCTGCTCTGCTTCTGTTTGAAAGATTTGCATAAAAGCACTGCTGCTGTAATACCAGCATTTGCTCCTGTTGTTGACAGATTCTGAATTTAAATGACTGTACTGTTTGGGGGGGTTCTTTCTAAAAAAAAGTAAAGAGGATTTTATTCACAGAATGAACCACAGTGTTATCTGAATGAAGCCACACAACCCAGTTTCTCATCTGTTCTTGCCACAATTCTAAGGCCACTACCACAGGGAAGATCACTGAATCTGCAGTCAAGACTGTCTTTTGTGACGTGTCCATTGAAATAGTCCATAAAGCCAGTGCTCTGGCTGCATCTGCAAATATCTCTAATAGGTATTGATTTTACAACCTCCTGCCTTATTATCACACCATTGAAATCTTTAAATTTGTAGCAAACCTTAAGTCCTTTGTTATGTCCATGGATTTTCTAATCTTGTGGTGCATTTTCATGTGACGTGACACTTTTGTAGCCAAACACCTCATGACAGATCTGCCTACTATGATACTCTGCATGCAAAATCCCTGCATGTAAAATTCATTGACTGTTATTGTCTGCAATTGTCTAAGTGACAAATATCACATATCTTTCTTGTCCTTTAAACTTCTTTTTTGGCAGAGGGTAAGGCCCTCCCCTCTGAACTTTTAAGTAGTCTGTTGAAGTTGTGTTAACTGATGTTAACTGACTTGTGGAAGAAGGAAAATAATGGTGGTAGAACAATTTATGTAATATCAGGAACCCTCCCTCACTGGTCTAAAGGCTGGGTTATCCATTCCACTGTTCAGAATGTAGCATCTTTTTTTAGATATTTTCACTGTTAGGAACAGGAACACTGAAACAGTAACTCATACAATGACTTTGTGTTGTCTGCTAAGCATGCTCAGCTCCTGTGCCAAGCAGCTGTTTTTCATTGCTGTTACAGTTTGTGTCTTGATTCTTTCTATTAAATGTAAAGTTTCTGCATTTACATATCCTTTTGTGTTTTGATGAACAAGAGATCTTTTTATTTTCTGACTTCTTTTGCCTCCTTTTCTCATTCAAACTGATTACCCTAGTTGAGGAGGAGTTGCTGAGTGAGCCCAATTCAGGATTTGTGAGTCAGACTGGGAGAAAGTTGGACATTTGTCTAACTGTTTTGTAAGTGTAGGTGTAGAAGTTCATTCAAAGGGACCTTGTTAGATGCCTGTAGCAGCCCCAGCATGGGCCCTTCCACACTGCATGCCACCACTTATGGGGTCTCCCCTGCCTGCCATCTTGTCTGCACCAGTGGCATGCTCATGTCTAGCTTCTTTAAATCTCTTCACAATCTGGCTCTTAGAAGGGATGGAGCGGGTGATTATCTCTTCCTCTGATGAGCTGCTTCTGGGGGTGGGGGGGGGTCAGAGGAGTAGGAAGTTTTCATCCTGGATGTAGACAGAGTTTAGCAGTCCAGTCATTCCTTGGCTGCTTTTCGACTCATCCTGCCTTAATGAAGGGCTTGGATTATATTTGGTTCACTCCCCTTTTTCTTCCTGTTATTACTGAAGAGACTGTTTACCTGGGTACTCTCGTCTTCTGTCTTTTATGGCCTGCCTTGGAGTATGTTATTTTGGAAGCTTGGAGGCACCTGCCCACTGCTGCTTTCCTTTGGATGATAGATTTTTATGTATTACACTGCAACATACTGCTGTGCAGACATCTCCTGGCTGACATGATAGCTTTGGTGGGTAGTTCTTCTTAAAACTACATTTATACACTCGAGTACAGTGGTATGTATTTCACACCAAGTGGTCTAAATCAGATACTTGCATTCAGGGATGTAGCTAGGATTTTCAAATTTGTACTGACAGCTGTAGCTAGCTCTTTCCCTCCCCTACCCCCAAGCTACGGCCATACCCTCCCGTAATTCACCGTTCCATCTTTTTAGTAATATGAAGAGGCATTACATGTGTAATGCCTTCAGTAATATAATATAAATTCATGCATTTACAAAGTAGAAATAATCTCTTTCAAGGTATCATGCAGTAGATTTATATAGCAAAAAATTTATTTAAGGTATTTTCAATTCCTTGTCTTCCAAAAATGCTAAGAAATAATGTAGTACAAACTTAAATTATTTTGACACCCGACCAGAGTGGGAGGTAGGCTATTTTACAACATCCTTAGTAGGTGTGACATCCTTAGGAGTTGTATTTCAGTTTGGCAAATGTCAAATGTGCTGGTGAAATTGCAAGTTGTATGGAGGTAAGAGTGCTTTTTAAGTGTTCCCTGTTGTTTTTTTTTTTTAAACTACTTACAGTGTGCAATCTGAGTTCCAGTGAAAGAAGATTGCTGTCTGCTGGAACAATCTTACTGGAGCTCTTCTCACTTGACGTTTGTCTAAATAGTGGATGATTTAAAGTTAGGGTGTCGTTGTTCTGATTTCTGAGAGAGTAGATGGTTTGATATTGAGTCATTTTTTAAGGATGGGTAGAAGCTTCAAATTAGGCTCTTAAATGTCAGGGAATATAAAATGAGACTAGATCTTTCTATGTCTACTATCAGTTTAGCCTTTTGTAATGTGAGACAATGGCAATGTAATTGTGGTGAGCGATTAAAAATTATGACGTTGTTTATTGCTGTTTGGATTCTATTTATATTATAGTTAGAATGTAAGGTGGCAATTGGAAGGACATATTAAGTCTAAGAATGAATGCATCCTTAATAAGTACTGTTCTAGACTCTGTTGAGGTGTCTTAATATGGAGTAGGAGGCTTTTAATTTGGCAATAGCTTTAATAACTACCTTGTAAATGTGATTTTAGAAAGAGAAAGTTTTATCCAGTATTAGGCCAAGGCACTTTTACAGTTCTGTGGAGACGATATCCTTTCAGTTGGTTGTCATAGTTAAGGAAGCAGTGGTAGTAAGCTTCTGATGAAATAATTTACACAGCCTGGATAGCAGCCAAAAAGAGATTTGGGGAAAGTAAGAGAAAATCAACTAGAAAAGGAGAAGAAAAAAAGAAACACTGGCTGGGAATAATCTTGCAGATGAAAGCAGTTCAAAATTCACTTGTGTCGAAGAGATGGCTTCAAGTAATTTAAGGGAAAAATAAATCAAATCCACTTAGAAGTTTTTAAACTAAGTGGGACATTGGAGGCTGAGAAATAAACCAAAGAAGCTGTAAGCAGCTATTCATATGAGTTGATGTAACTGCATAAACCAGAGTTGAAATGAAGGAAAGATTGTCTGAAAATGAGTCTTCTCAAAAAGAGCTGTTTTGAAAAATAGTCGAGTTAGAAAACGGAGAACCAGAGAAAACCTGAATTTTTTTGCTATACCACAGAAACTGGAAGGGATAAATTGCATTAAGTTTCTGAAAGTACAAATATGTAACTGGACTGGTGCTCACAGCAGAATTTGTTAATTGAGAGGGCACATTTGGTCTATGCTCAAAAGGCTTGACTATGGGAAAGCAGCCAAGACCTCTATTAGTAAAGTTAGTCATACCAGCAGAAAGAGGTACTTCAGGCAAAACTGTGACAGAAAGGGAAAAGCATTAAAATTGAGGACACCAGTGTATTTGTGGTAAATGAATAGTTGTTATCACCAGGCGTAAAAGAGTATCAAATACATTTTTGTTTGCAGAACAGGCTAATGAAATAAAAAAAAAAAAAAGTAGTGAACAGAAACTGAGCCAGCAAGCTGAAGGGATCCCTGCTTCTCATTCTTCTGGTAGTAACAAAGCTCTTGAAGAGATTTTGCCAGTGAAACGTTTTTCATTATTACAAAAGCAAATACTTGATTGACTGAAAAAGATCCCAGGAGCTGACTAAAAGAAACAGGAATATCATGGACTTGAACCAGAGACCAGTGTTGAGAGATGGAGATGATCAGGAAGAAGGCCAGAATAATGTGAAGTTAGTGAATAAATGGGAGAACTGCAAATCACCAGTCTCATTTTACATATACCTATACAGGAGAAGACACATGAAATGTGGTTCTGCAAGAAGTGGCTAGAAATGACTGAAAGTCTATTGACTGTGTTAAAAAATGATGGGTGAACTGTAAAGCATAAGCCCCCACTTTGTCATTCATGTTTGGTAGGTTACTGAAGGACTGAAGCAATTGTAAATAAAACCATTATTGCTCTTATTTATATAAACATTTTAAGATGTAAATTGCATGTAATGTTGTAAAACAGTCTGGTGTAGTATGCAGATACATGTATTTCAGATGTGAGGTGGGAGGAGTTTTATCAGTGACTGCTATACAGGTTAATGATGTTAAAGTAACAAAGTACTTTTTCTTGGTTGTAATGTATCCAGACTTTAGACTGTACTAAGGTAAGAAAGGCTAGAGAGAAGCAAGATAATATAATGATGTGATTTTGGGCTGCAAGGAGAAATATAAAAATATATTGATTATATGCAGAATTAAAATATTTTCCTGTTTGTGTAGAAGTGGTGTCTATAATAATGTCCTTTGTGTAAGATATAGGCAAAAGTCTTTTTAAGCAAGTGGGCCTGAAAACAAGATAAAATGACGAACAATATGAAAATGACAGTTTTTTTTTGTTTTTGATTTGCAAAGTTACTATTTTTTTCTTTTTTCAGTAGCACATTCTTAGTCGGAAACTGGGAGTCTGCAGGTTGCAAGCAGTTAATTACGGGAGATCTGAACATTCTCTTTTGAGTAACATCTGGAAGGGTTCTTTCTTGCATTTGCAAAGTTGCTATGCAAAGTTGCTATGTTCTTTTACAATAACAACTGCTCTTAGTTGGAGACAGACATTAGGGGCAAGCAATTATCAGAAGAGGTCTAAGCAGTATGCTTTGAGTGAAATCTCCATGGTACATTCCAATTCACATAAATGTACATTAGAAACTATTCCATTCAAAATAGATGAAGTTTGAAACTGGAAGTCAGCAAGTCTTTCATATAGTTGCTTCCCCAGCAGCCTTAGTACCTTGATGTATTAAATCAAGAAAGTACTCCGGCTGTGCAGGGCTATTATGTCTTCCATACTTTAGATTAGCTATTGCACAGGAGTGTAAAAGGCAATAGTGGCTCAGTCTTCATCCAGAAGAGACTTGCATCAAGGCTAGTAAAGCAGCATGATGCAGTGGCATTTATTCATGCCCAGATATTCATCAGAAAGATTCAGTATTGTGTGTTAGCTAGGTAGCTACAGAACTCCCTCTATGACCCAAGAAAGCCACAACATCTATTTACAGCAGCTAGACTCACTATTAAACCTAGTATTATTTCCCTAAATGATCTAAATTATCCAGCTGTAGACTGGCAATTATGTCCCACCACTAGTGCACAAGCACAGGGGTTCCTGGACTTTCAATACAAATGCCCTAGAGCCATTAATCAGACTACCTATTAGGAGGAACAACATTTTGGACCATGTCCTTTCTAATATAGGTGCATCTTGAACCATCTCTTGCACATCTTCATCACTTCTTAGGTCTGACCAAAAAGCCATCTCCTTCAAAATAAAATTGGAACCAGAGACCCCTTCCACCCAAGGTACCTTTAGAAATGTCTGTAAGACAAACCGCCTACTCCTAAGTGATACATTGGCTAGCTTCAAATCACTGCCAAACCTTGCTAACTCCATTGAATGTTCAAAAACATCCCACTGTATCATCATGTAAGTAACTGCTTAGATGTAGCTGTACCCTGTAGGAACGAGTACAGGGTAAACCAAGGAAACATCCCCCCATGGGAAACCATAATGTCAACAGGCTTTGCAATAAAAGTAATAGAATTTTAGCCAGAAGTAAGAAGAGTAATTTCCAAACACATGGATCCCTTGTTATTGAAATAAACAAATAGCTCAGGAGCTTAATAAAATCCACCAAAGGCAAGTGTGAGGCTAAAATAGCTACCCAAGGCAAAGACAATCACAAGGCCTTTTTAGTTATGTTTGTAGTCTTGGAAGCACATTGCAGCAAAGTGCTGAGCTGATTGTGAATGATGGTTACCTACACAGAAGCTGAAGATATAGTGAGCCTACTGACCGATGAATTTGGCTTAAACTTTACCCCTCTGTCTGTCCCTCTAGATATACCTGAAACTGAATTGCCTCCAACTCTCACACAATACTAAATCCTAAAAGCATTATCAGAAGTGGACAGTGCAGTGGTTTGCATTGTCTCACAGCAAGAGGTTCTCCAGTTTGATTCTTGGCTGGGGTGCTTTCTGAGCGGAGTTTTCATGTCCTGCCTGCGTTTGTGTGCATTTCCTCCAGATGCTCTGGTTTTCTCCCACATTACAAAGTCTCCCCAGAAAATTATCTCATTCCAAGTCAGACTTTCCTGGTAAACAAATGTTAAATAAAAGTTAAAAAAATACTGCACTGATGGATTTTGAAAATATCTCTGGATATATCTTCAATAGCATGAAGCACAATGTAGCCCCGCCATGCTATTTAATGTCAGCCTTCATAGAGGTTTTATAACTAGAGAATGGAAAACAGCTGCAGTCATTACCCTGTGTAAGGAAGGACCTCCCACTGACCCAGGCAATTACAGACTAATACATTTGACCACGCTTGTATGCAAAGGCATGGAAATATTTCATTATGTGTCTAATAAATAAGGATATGGGGAACCTGCAGACATCAGGCCTGTCTCAGTTTGGATGCATCAAGTGCAGTTCCTGCTTACTTAGCCTGTTGGACTTTTTTTTTAAAAGGTCATCAAAGCAGTGAATGTAAGTAAAATGGTACACTCAGCATACTTCAATCTGGTCAAAGCTTTTGACACAGTCCCACACTTAGGCATAGTAGAAAAGCTTAATAAACTGGGAATAAACTCCTGCTTCACCCAATGGATTGCCAACTGGTTCACAGAATGAAGATCAAAACAGGGGAAGCCACCTCCACAAAGAGACCCAGTCACAAGTGGAGTCTCCCAGGGTTTAGTGCTGGGACCTCTCTTGTTTGGCATCTGTTTCTCTGAAGTAAAAGGTAATACCAAAGGACTCTGGCTGACTAAGTTCACAGATGACTGCAAGCTAGGAACAGTCATTAAATCCAAAAAATACTTGGCCATCGTGCAGGAATGTTTGTCCCAAACAAGTAACTGGAGCTAAAATCATGGACTGAAACTACATGCCATAAATGCATTATTATGTTCCTTTGGGAAGTACCACATTGACAATATGCTCCTTGACTCAGTTGTTCAGGATTTGAAAACTTGTGTGGACAGTGGCTTAACTTTCAACCAACATATGTCCACTTTTATAAGAGAATCCTTCTCTACTGCACAGCTTATAAACGAAAGGATTGTGTCTAGATCTGAAGATGTCATTTTCCCCTTTAATCCATCCTTACTAGAGCAGCCATTGAGTATAATACCCTCTCTGGCATGTATCTGTCCAGATACATGGAAGAATTGATGCACCCCCGGAGATGCTTACTAAAAGTATACAAGGCCTAAACAATATACCCTACATGGACCAACTCAAAGCCCTGTCACTGTACTCTGTATCCTACAGACTGCTAAGAGGTGATCTGTGTTTCCCCAAAAACTCGGTAGTTTGGTTACAATAAAGGCCGTCTTCCGAAAACCAAAAAATCCGTTTCACCAAGAATCACATCCAAAATCCGCAGAATCAAAACTCTTTATTAACTGACAACAAGAAATGGATTTAGACTTTTTATATTTTTACATATTTATATATATTCACAGAAGTATACTATTGTGAATATATTTATTTATTTATTATTATATTATCAATTCATATCCATAATTATATTCATATTTATATTTATACTTGTATTAAACCGTATATACGAATATTTTATTTTTTTTTCTATGTATTTGTTCTGTCATATTTATACCTGTATATTTATAATGAATTTATTTTACGACATATGAAAACAAAGAAGTGTGTGGCATACATGGAATTGGAGTATCAATACATCCACAACATCTACATACTCACCTACTTGCACTTACACACTATTATATGCAAATATTTCCAATGTTTGAATACATGTAGTTCAGGTATTACATAATGTCCCTAATGCATATATTTATATGTATTGACATTTACATGGATTGATATCTATATACATATAAAATACAAACTATTACAATACATTTTATATTTCACACATATTTCTATGTCTCTTCCAGCTTTAAAAGAAAGACTTACTGTTTATGGTGTTTTAAGAGAATCAACATGGCCAGCCAATGATATTGTTATGTTCTGTCACATTACCTGATTGATTACTTGATTGATTCTTATTAAGTACAATTGTTTCTAATTGTTTTTAAGTGATTGTGTATAAAAGAAATGAAAGAAGTGCTAAGAATTGATTCTGATGAGTTCTCCAGTGTGGAGATGAAAGCGCTAAATCCATTTCTTGTTGTCAGTTAAAGAGTTTTGATTCTGCGGATTTTGGATGTGATTCTTGGTGAAACGGATTTTTGGTTTTCGGAAGACAGTCTTTATTGTAACCAAACTACCGAGTTTTTGGTGTTACTTGGTGTTTTATTTTTGAGTGGTTCCAGGTGATCTGTGTTTGGCTTACAAGGCATCTCCCAACCCAATATTGATGGGCCTACTGCACATCAGGAAGTCAAAAGACCTCAGAAATACTCTGTCTAGGGATCTAAACCTCTTCTGCAACATAAACAGAATGGTTTTCAGGGACTTGTATATCTCACAGAGGATACTGCTACACTGGAACAGACCTTTACATAAAACAAAACTCATCCCTGTCCATGTTCAAATGCAACTTAGATATATGAATGGGTATTAGAAAATTTACCCCAGGACTGCCCCCTGTACTACTTATATAAAAGTGTACTAAGATTAAGCCCAGAGAATATCACCATAACTCTTAGATTTAGGAGAATGCTGCTAACAGCCGGACAAATAAGACACCTTGTAGAATTTTTTTTTTTTTTTTGAGAGTTTATTCAAGCCAGTTAAGTGAACTGAAGGACAGGCATTCTTGTTCTCATGTTATGCCAGTTGGTTCTGTTATTTAAAGGCATTCTGAGACGATAGAGGGAGAGTCCAAAGGTGCCGAGTGGTGGAGAAGGAATTGGTAGGGGAATAAGTGGATCAAACCCAGTGTTTGGGGTTGAGTTCCTTATTTAAATGTTTCAAACAGTCAAAGAAGGGCTTCCCAACTGAGCCTCTCGTAAATCCTCCCATTAAGTTTGCAGTTCATTAGGAGTTTGGTTAGATAAAAGGCAAATATTTAATTCAGATTACCAAATGAAGTGTAAAACGCTTATGTTTACTAAACTTCACATTAAGTTATGAGGTATGAAGATAGCTCTAGTAAAAATTAACACTTGAAACAGTTTCATATAAACTTGAGGTCCATCAGTAGTATGGAAAAAATGTCATTTTTTTAGCAATATAAAGCCTACATTTACAAGGTTAGTGCTGGCTATTTTAACTCAAATGTTGCCTGCATTTATAAATGTTTATTATTTTACTTTTTAATCACAGATCTTTCTTTTGCAAGCCCCTATTTTTGTATTTTTACCAGTTTATGAAGCCATGCCCGAGTTTATGGGGCTCATGTTAAAATTATTAACCTGTTTTGCTTGCTAGCATCTGTCTCTCTCTCTGTCTATAAAACAAGGCAGAGGCTCATAGTTTGATATCTTGATATTAACAATAGTACCTGCTTGTAATGGACTCATTTCAGTTGAAGTGACACACAGGCATTTTTAAGCAGGAGCTCTAATTTTTTGTCTTGACAATAACAGTGTGTGCCCTTGTAAGGGGCTCATTTCAGTTAAAGTACTACACATCTTTTTGTAAAACCTGTTGCCCTCAGCAGAGAGTCTAAAATTCAGAAACATTAAGCAAAAAATGATACACAAAGAATAAAAGTAAAGCATCTATTAAAGCATGCTGACTTTTCTACACTCGTCTGTCAGGGTAAATGCTTGAACTTGAGTATGCTGCGGTGAGCTGGCAGAATGCATGTGGGAAGCAGTCCAAACTGCAACAACAGGACATTTTTGCTTCCATTGCAAGGTTTACAGTGCCACCTTTGAGATGGATTACAAAGTATCTTTCTTCTGCAAAGGTATATTGTTCTGAGAGGGCCTTGGTGGGGGGGCTACTAGCAGAGATAAAACTTCTTAACTTTTACCTTTTTCAACAAACTGTGAGACAGGTGGGTAGAATGTGCAATGAGTCACACTTGAGAATGGAAATGTAAGGCACAGTAGAGTGAAATGCACTGACCTGCAGTGTTTGCAGATTACTCAGCATTTAAAATTTCAAAATGTATACTTTAAAGGTCATTAAGCTACTATATGCAAAATCACATGTATTTATTTATTTAGTTTTTGGTACAGAAGGCTCTTAGATAGTTAAAATGAGTGAAGCCTCTCATGATGCGTGAAAGTTAAGGGTGATTGATCTGGGTGACCCTCACTGTGTAGCTGTCCCTGCCATTTTATGGTCTTTCAGAAAGGAGAATCCCTGAAAAGTAATAGTAATGTGTGTGTGGGTGCGTGCATGCATGATAGAGAAAGTGAGTGAGTGAGAGAAAGACCCGCTTTGTACATTATTCTCAATAAAACATGATTATTTTGGTAATGTTTTGCATATTGTTGTCACTTCTGTTTTCTAAGCTTTGTTATACTTGTGCTATTGATTGGACAGTCCTTCTGCATGTTGGAAGAGCTATGATGATTAATATGGAAATGTCATGCTACGTAGCCATCCAGATTTTGGATGTCTGCAGGTTGGGAGAAAATGGATGCATGTGTAGACAGTTCATTAGAGGATTAAGGCTATTAATTAATAACTGAGTTTCATCCTGTTGTCCTGGGATTTAGTCCTTCAGGCCCACGGCTGACCTTAGGCATAGGCGAACTAGGCAACCGGCTAGGGCGCTGTACAGGCCAGCCTTGTAAACGGCTCAATTTTTAAAAAATTTTTTTTTATTTTAATTAATTTATTTTTATCAGTCCATGCACTCTTCCCGGTGCCCTGTGTCTGAGTTTAGGGTGACGAAATCATAAGGCGAGGAGGACAAGCTACCTCTCACTTTAACAGCTGCAGGTTGATCGCAGTGTTAGTGTCTTCTCCTTTAAGGAGGAATATGTGTGCGCACGGCGTCGTAGAAGTAAATATATTCTGCAGCCGTGCACGGAATTTAAGCTAGCAGTTAAAAGGAGAGTTAAGGCCATGTGTGCTTGTGTGGCCATTCACTTTAGAAAGAAACTAAGTGTATGTGTGTGTTTATGTGCAATTTAAACCGTTTGCTTCTGTATGCAAGAGAAAGTGTGTGTGGGTGTGTGGGTGGGTGGGTGTGTGTCTGTGTGAGAGAGTAGGTTTGTGTATGTGTGTGCTGCTGTGCAAGAACAGAGAGAAGGTAGGTGTGCATGTGTATAATTTAATTTAAACTAGTGGTGCTGTTCATTTCTGTATGAACGAGAAAGTGCATGTCTGTGTTGTGTGAGACATACCTCTCAACCTCTTAGAGCAAGAAATATGGACAAAGCCATAAGTAAAAGAAGGACAATAGCCCAAGAATAGGGTCAATTTTTAAATATTGCTCTTACAGACTTAGAGAGTTGATAGAATAACTGGTTTAGCATTAGCATGAATTTTCTGAAGGGAATGAAGTCTGAAACTGAAATGTCTGTCATGATTTTCTAACATCAATCTTTAATGATTTGCCACTGAATTGCCAGAAAACCACAATTTTATGAAAATAGACCAAAAAATATGAGGCAAAAAATCGGATATTCTGCGAAAATCTGAACAGTTGAGAGGTATGGTGATAGTGTAGGAGTATGTGGAATTTAAACTAGTTGTTAGCTGTGTACAGCTGTGTGTGTTTTGCTATGCGAGAAAGTAGGTATGTGTATGTACTGATGTCCTTCATGGATGCATCTGCAGTCATAACAACTGGGTTGTCCTGTCGTCAGGCAGCCCTTCAGTCGGCCGGATTCCAAAGTCCGGGTCCGGCTTCGGCTGATGTCGCACTTCACCCGACGTCATCTCTGTTGGTCTTCGGGTATAAAGGCATCAGCCGGCGCCATTTTCCTCAGTCTTTCTTGCCGCGTGGCGCCCGAAGCAGAAGCTGTTCGCAAGTGCGGTCGGTCGGATCCAGAGATTACTTCTACGAATACTACTTCGAAGACTTCTAAAGCTAAGTACCCCGTTGGGGACTCTTTCTTGCCTCAGCCGATGTCAGAAAAAGTTAATAATTGTTTAACCTGTGGGAAACAAATACCTCATAAAGATTTCCACTCTTACTGTCTGCCTTGTTTAGGCCCAGCCCACGACGTAGCAGCCTGTTCGCCTGTGCTTCTTTCAACCGACAAACGCTTAGGCGTCGGTCGGAGTTTGCTGAACAGTTTTCGGTTCTGATTTTGCGTACATTATGCCGTCAGATCCTCCGACTACCCAATCTGCCAAAACGCAAAGATAAGACCGACACTGCGGTCCACGGTTTCGGCTGAAACCATGGTTAAACAAACGAGTGTCTCGGTTTCGGCGAAACCGAAAACTGATCAAAATACAGCTGAATCTATCTCTACAACTGAGGCCCCTGCTACCATTCTTGAATCGGCCTCAGAAATTCTACCACTACGGTGGTTGCCACTGACTTATCAGACACCATTCCCTTGGATGTCTCTACCCCAGCACGTGGTGCTGCTAGGCCTCCAGCAGCCATGTCCATTAAGGCCTTCGCCAGGGCTAAAGCAGCCAAGACTACAAAACAGTGCCTGTTAAACCCCTTCAACCAGGCCCTCCTCTAGTTCTCAAATGCTTACTCTGGCAGAAGATTTAATTTCATTAATTAGAGGATCTCAATCTCACCCAGACAGGGCCTCTCAGCCCCAGAAAAGAGACCTAGGGCAGAGCCCCTGAGCCAGTGACATCTGATGATTCAGCCGATGAATCAGACATAACTGACCAGCCAGAGGCTCCTTTCTCTAATTTTGAAGACTCTGATGCTGAAGAATCCATTCCAGCTGCCTTCCCACCAGAAGAATTTTCCTTTGGGGAAACCTTACATGCCATGCGAGAGCAGTTCCAATGGCAGCAACAGGATTTTCAGACTCCAGAAAAGACTTAGGACTTTCCTGCACCTTCCACAACACAGGCCCTTAGCTATACCTCCTGTTCTCTCTGTGGTGGATGATGCTTTCAATGATGTCTGCTCCGCTCCAGATTCTTTACCTCCAGCCCCTGCCAAACCAGACAGATTTTACAGGGTGCCAGACACTCATCACCACCTTTACAAGGCCCCTCTTGCAGACCCGAAACTATATCCCAGGGTCCCAAGGCAGTAGCCGACCATAGCTAAAACCCTATTCCTTCTGAAAGGGAAGCAAGGTCATTAGACAGATGGGGCAAAAGGTATACACTTCAGCTACTCTCTCAGCTAGAGCTTTAAACTGTCAGTTTCACATGATACAATACCAAGAGTTTATGCTTGATCAGTTAACTAAAAAGCTAACCACTGATGAATCTCTTGATAAGAAATATGTATTAGAAATGGTAAATAACATACAACAGGTTAGTAACCATTCCTTAAAATGTGGCTATGATGCACTGGAGGCTTCATTTAGATCAGCCATGACTGGCACAGTGATAAGAAGGCATGCATGGCTAAAGGAGCAAGCTTTACGGATCATGTTAAAGCAAAGTTACTAGATGCTCCTATGGATAAGACAAGTTTGTTTGGTACACCTGCCCAGCAGGTTATGAAGAAAATGGAAGAAAAGGCAAAATCCGTTCAAACGGTTAAAGATTTCTTGCAGGTTCAACCCCCAAGGTTTAGCAGGAACTGGCCTGCCAAAATTGGTCCTTTCCTGACTCCACAAGATCTCAAAGGGGCAGAAACAGGCGTTCCAGAGGCAGAAACCAATCCAGAGGAGGTGCCTACAGAGGACGACAGTGGCAAGGTAACAACAGAGGCACAGACACAACCACTGCCACTACATCAACACAACCACAGTGACTTAATCCTAAATCCGCCTACCAGGAACAAATAGCAGCTCCTCTAGGCGGAAAGTTAACCTTATTTTCAAAAACTGGCACTATATAACAAAAGACAAGTGGATTTTACAAACCATAGATCAAGGATACCGGTTCCACTTCCACACTTTACCAATCAAAGAGGAATGCCAAATCTACCTCCAAATCAAAACCAGAGGCTCTACAACAGATAATGCAGTTAGCAAACATGAGAGCTGTGGAAAAGTGCCAACTGCAGAGCAAGGAAAGGGTTCTACTCAAGACTATTCCTAGTTCCAAGAAAGGAAAAAGTTGGAGACCAATTCTCGACCTGTCGCCTTAAATACATACATCATTGTCCCAAAATTCAAAATGCTGACCCTACAGCAACTTCTTCCCATGCTGGGCAAGGAGTGTTGGCTGGTAACTCTAGATCTCAAGGAGGCATACCTGCATCCCCATTCGACCAATCTGCAGAAGATACCTCAGATTTCTTGCAGGATCAGAGCACTATCAATTCTCAGCATTGCCCTTTGGCTTATCTACTGCGCCCAGGTATTCACAAAATGCCTGGCATCAGTAATTGCCATTGCACACTACCGGGAATACAAATTTACCCATACCTGGACGACTGCCTGCTACAAGGGGACAACAAAAGCAAGCTGACAACAGATTTACAAAGGGTCATCTACTTGCTACAAGCACTGGGATACACAGTCAATCTACAAAAGTCAAGGCTGATACCATCCCAAACAAGGACATTCTTGGGCGCGGAATTGGACACATAAAACAAATGGCATTCCTAACTGCAGAAAAACAAAAAGAACTCCCTCTTTACTTCTTGGCACTAAGAAAGCTGAACAAGTTAACAGCAAGAAAAGTACTGCAGGCCTTGGGCTTCATGGCATCATGCATAATCCTGGTCCCACTTGCCAGACTACATATGAGAAAACTACAGTGGTACCTAAAGAATTTATGGTCCCAACACAGTCACAGCCTAGAAACAGAAATCCCACTAATTCCATGCTTAAAACAGGAGTTCCTATGGTGGGCTCAGGCATGCCAGACAAACCCAGGCCTACCCTTTCGCAGATGTCAAGCAAGCCAGACCATCACAACAGGCGCTTCAGTCCTAGGATGTGTGCCCACATGCTGGACAAATGCGTGCAAGGATTGTGGACACAGGATCAACTTCACCTGCACATCAACCTAAAAGAAATGCTGGCAGTAAAACTGGCAATCCAAAGGTTCAGACCATTTCTCAAAGAGGGCCAGTTGATGATAAGGACAGACAACACCACAGTCATGTGGTACATCAACAAGCAGGAGGCACTCATTCATACCCCTATGCAGAATGACTTTGGAGCTGTGGAACCTGGCACTCAGCTACAACATCCAGTTACAGGCAATGTTTGTACCGGGAAAGAAAATATTCTAGCAGACATATTAAACAGAACCACATCGGATGCCCACGAATGGAAACTGCACCGGACATTTTCAAGACCATCTCAAAGAAATGGGGAATGCCTCAGA
Source organism: Protopterus annectens (assembly GCF_019279795.1). Taxonomy (NCBI): domain Eukaryota; kingdom Metazoa; phylum Chordata; order Ceratodontiformes; family Protopteridae; genus Protopterus; species Protopterus annectens. The sequence continues at coordinate 275,756,964 of NC_056748.1, forward strand.
TAGACCTATTTGCATCACCTCTCAATCACCAGCTCAAAAATTCTGCACAAGGACATTACACCCACTGGCATGGAAAGTGGATTCGCTCTCCTTCAGCTGGAAAGGCCTGACAGCATATGCATTCCCACCTCTTCCCTTGATACACAAAGTATTACTAAAATCAAGGAAGAACGTCCAAGGATAATCCTGATAGCTCCAAACTGGCCAAGACAACACTGGTACCCACTGCTGAGGAGCATGTCTCAGAACAATATGTGGCCAATACCCTGATGCCTTTGATGCCAACTCAGAACAACTACAGCATCATACATCCAAACCTAAAAACGTTGCAACTGACTGCATGGAACATCACATAGCAACAGCTAACCCAGAACTTTCTCAAAGAGTTAAAGACATTATTCTTGAAGCACGCAGACCTTCAACAAGAAGGAACTATGCTGGAAAATGGAAAAGGTTTGTCATTTGGAGTACTGAAAGAGGAAAAGATGTGTCAAACATAGATATGCCTAACATTCTAGAGTATCTGGCCAACTTCTTCATTCAGGCTTGTCCTACTCCTCCATCAAGATACATGCATCAGCTATTTCAGCAGAATACAGCTTTGATCCACCTGTTTTTCGCACCCTTTGCTCAGGCAGTTCCTCAGAGGAATCAAGAATGTAAAACCTCCAAGGAAACCACCTTTGCCAGCTTGGGACTTAAACTTTGTGCTAGAAAAGTTGACACTATCACCCTTTGAACCAGCAGCAACAGCAGACCTACAACACCTGTCATGGAAAACTGCTTTCCTACTGGCAATTACTTCAGCAAGGAGGGTTTCAGAGCTACAGGCCTTAATGGCAGTGCAACCCTTCCTAACCTTCCACCAAGATAGAGTGTCCATGAGGACTAATCCTACATTTATGCCTAAGGTGGTATCCAGAGTGTCTTTAAACCAGGCAATCCACCTACCTACCTTCTTTCCCAACCCACAAAACAGAGGGAAAGAATACTGCATACCTTGGATGTACATAGACAGCTACGCTACTACTTGGACAGAACAAAAATAGCAGAAAGACTGACCAACTTTTGTAGCCTATGCAACAGGAAGGGAAGGAAAAGCTATTTCCAAACAGACAATCTCCAAATGGATAGGAAATTGCATACGATTCTGTTACTCCTTCCATGGAAAACCAATTCCACAGAACATAAGACCTCATTCTACAAGGGCAACAGCCACTACCACAGCCTTCTTACGAGGAGTGGCAACCAAAGACATTATTGAGGCGGCTACTTGGACCTCCGTGCATACATTTGCCAAGCATTATAACTTACCTCTATATTCCAGATCCCGAGCAGGGTTTGCCACTTCTGTACTGCAAGGGATCCTAAACACACCATAATCTAGTTTTATCCTCCTCCTCTTGTTGGCTATGGTATTCTACCCAGTTGTTATGACTGCAGATGCATCCATGAAGGACATAGTACAGTTTTGTACCTACCATAAATGTAGATGTCCGAACTGGATAGCATCTGCAGTCAGGATTACCTCCTCCTTCCCTCTGTGGTACTCCTAGGGTATTTTACCCTCCTAATAGCTAGCTGGTGGGGGAGTCTTTATGGTGTATTTGTTTGTATATATGTACATACATGCTTATTTTTGTGTTCACCTCTATCTTTTTGGAAACATTGGCATCTATCCAAATTTTAACCTCCAAGAGGGCTACTGGCATCTGGGGCAAGAAACACTGAGGAAAATGGCGTCGGCTGATGCCTTTATACCCGAAGACCAACAGAGATGACGTCGGGTGAAGTGCGACATCAGCCGAAGCCGGACCCGGACTTTGGAATCCGGCCGACTGAAGGGCTGCCTGACGACAGGACAACCCAGTTGTTATGACTGCAGATGCTATCCAGTTCGGACATCTACATTTATGGTAGGTACAAAACTGTACTTTCTGTGAGAGAGTAGCTCTGTGTGTGTGTGTGTGTGTGTGTGTGTGTGTGTGTGTGTGTGTGTGTGTGTGTGTGTGTGTGTGTGTGTGTGTGTGTGTGTCACACCTCTCAACTGTCCATATTTAGGATCATAGTTTTTGTCTGTTTCTCATAAAATTTGTGGTTTTGTGGCAAATCAGAGAGGACTGAAGTCACTAAATAATGAAATGTAAGTTTCAGACTTCATATCGTTAAAGTGCAATTTAACAAATTATGTTGTTCTAGCAACTTTCTAAGTCTATAAGAGGAACATTTATAATCTGTCCCTGTTTGGGGGCCTTTGTCCCCCCCCCCCTCATTATTTTAGGCTTTGTTCAGATTTCTTGCCCACAGATTTGTTCAGATTTCTTTTGCTAAGAGGTTGAGAGGTATGGAGGCATGGCCACTAGATGTCAATTATTTGGTGCATTTTAAGGGTGCGTGCCTTCCTTTGTATAAGGTGCCTAGTAACTATGAACTTGTCAGTTTCTTAGTAATTCCCTATTGCAGTATTACCAGCTTATCAATTTTTTCTTTAATCTAATGTAGGCAATTAATTCTTCAAGGGCAGCAGGCACTGAATTTGTCGATTTGAATCACTGAAACGTAAAGTTGTTTACCAGTAACAGCCTCTTCAGTAGTTACAAATCCCTTTAATGTAGAGTTATTCGGATGAATTTTACTTCTGCAGAGATTGTGCCTAATGACTGATACTGGTGGATTGTAATGAGAGAAGTTTGAGTGGCCTTTTATGATTAAAATGTTCTGAAATGGGCAGTTTTGTCATTGTTGGGTCATGCATTTTGTTTCATTGCTTACTGGAAAAATGTTCAGAACTACAAATTTAAAACACGCACTAACAAGTGGTGCTTTATTATACAAGTAGCATAATTTAATACAGTCGGGAAGGTGAATCAAAGAACACTTCCATAAAAATGTGTTTAAAGAACATATAGTCAACGTGCAACCATTTTGTTTATCAAATGGCATACTGTGTTGTAGAATTTGAAAGCAGTGTTGGCATAATTGCCTTTGGTGCAGAAGGCTGTGGATTCTACTCCCACACCATGTAGGTGGAGTGCTGATATTGAAGTACCTATATGACTGCTAATTATTTAGTGCATTATAAGGGGTGGTAAGGGTTCTACACTCCTGAGTATGTCCTCCTTTGTATGAGATGCCTAGTAACTATGAACTTGTTGGTTTGTTAGTCATTTCTTATTATAATATTACCACCTTACCAATTTTTTAATGTAATATAGGCAATTAATTCTTTTAGGGCAGCAGGCACTGAATTTGTAGATAAAACATTGAGATGTAAAGTTGTTTGCCAGTAGCAACTTCTTCATTAGTTACAGATTTCTTTAATGTGGAATTATTCAGATGATTTTACTTCTGCAGAGATTGTGCGTATTGAGTGATATTGGTGGATTGTAATGACAGAAGTCCAAGTGCCCTTTATGGTTGAAATTTTCTGAAATGGGTAGTTTTGTCATTATTGGTTCATACATTTTTTTCATTGCTTATTAAAAGAATGTTTAAAACTACAAATTTAGAACACATTCTAACAAGTGGTGCTGTATTATAAAAGGAATATAATCAGGAAGGTGAATCAAATAACAAATACATGTATGCATGGCACTAAAAATGTGTGCAAGGAGTCTGTTTTGATAACAGCCCAAAGGTAAACTTAATTTTCCACTTGCCAGATGCATTTTCTATGAGTGTGGGTTTTCATGCTGTTTCAGTGAACGTGAGTTTCAAGGGTAGAGAAGTTTGCTGCTCATGCTAAGTCTGTTTTCATTGCGAGACCGTTTGTTTAACAAATGGCTGTCTGTGTTTGTGCTATTTTATTTCAATATCTGTACTGAGGAAGTGATGGGTAAGTATAGTGTTAAGCAAAGGAATGCAGAAGGTCAGATGGTCGTGGATTTTGCGACAAGGATGGACATGGCTGTGATGAATACATATTTTAACAAGAGGGAGGAGCATAGGGTGACATACAAGAGTGGAGGAAGATGCACACAGGTGGATTATGTCTTATGTAGAAGGGCCAGTCTGAAGGAGATTGGAGACTGTAAAGTGGTAACCGGAGAAAGTGTAGTTAGGCAGCATAGGATGGTGGTTTGTAGGATGACATTGGTGACCAAGAAGAGGAGGATGAGTGTGAGGGCAGCACCACGGATCATATGGTGGAAATTGAAAAAGGGTAATTGTGAGGTGATGTTCAGGGAAGAGTTAAGACAGGCACTGGGTGGCAGTGAAGAGTTACCGAATAGCTCGGTAACTATAGCAGAGCCAGTAAGAGAGATGGCTAGAAGGGTGCTTGGTGTGACATCTGGAAAGAGGAGGGAGGACAAGGAGACCTGGTGGTGGAATGAAGAAGTACAGGAGAGTATACAGAGAAAGAGGTTGGCGAAGAAGAAGAAGTGGGATTGTCAAAGAGATGAACAAAGTAGACAAGAGTATAAGGAGATGAGGTGCATGGCAAAGAGAGAGGTGGCAAAGGCTAAGGATAAGGCGTATGAAGAGTTGTATAAAAGGTTGGACACTAAGGACGGAGAAAAGGACCTGTACCGATTGGCTAGACAGAGGGACCGAGCTAGTAAAGATGTGCAAGAGGTAAGGGTGATAAAGGATAATGAGGGAAACTTACTCACAAGCGAGGAGAGTGTGTTGAGTAGATGGAAAGAGTCCTTTGAGGGGTTGATGAATGAAGAGAATGAGAGGGAGAGAAGGTTGGATGATGGGCGGATAGTGAATCATGAAGTGCAGTGGATTAGCAAGGAGGAAGTAAGGATGGCTATGAAGAGGATAAAGAACGGAAAGGCTGTTGGTCCAGATGACATACCTGTGGAAGCATGGAGGTGTTTAGGTGAAATGGCAGTGGAGTTTTTAACTAGATTGTTTAATAAAATCTTGGAAAGTGAGAGGATGCCTGAGGAATGGAGAAAGTGTTTTGGTACCGAGTTTTAAGAATAAGGGTGATGTGCAGATCTGTAGTAACTACAGAGGGATTAAACTGATCAGTCACAGCGTGAAGTTATGGGAAAGAGTAGTGGAAGCTAGGTTAAGAAAGGAGGTGATGATTAGTGATCAGCAGTATGGTTTAATGCCAGGAAAGAGCACTACAGATGCGATGTTTGCTCTGAGAGTGTTGATGGAGAAGTACAGAGAAGGTCAGAAGGAGTTGCATTGTGTCTTTGTGGATTTAGAGAAAGCATATGACAGGATACCTGGAGAGGAGTTGTGGTATTGTATGAGGAAGTCGGGAGTGTCAGAGAAGTATGTAAGAGTGGTACAGGATATGTACGAGGGTAGTATGACAGCGGTGAGGTTTGCAGTGGGAGTGACGGATGCGTTTAAGATGGAGGTGGGATTACATCAAGGATCAGCTCTGAGCCGTTTCTTATTTGCAATGGTGATGGGCAGGTTGACAGATGAGATCAGACAGGACTCCCTGTGGACTATGATGTTTGCAGATGACATTGTGATCTGTAGTGAGAGTAGGGAACAGGTGGAGGAGACCCTGGAGAGGTGGAGATATGCTCTAGAGAGAAGAGGAATGAAGGTCAGCAGGACTAAGACAGAATATATGTGTGTGAATGAGAGGGAGGACAGAGGAATGGTGAGGATGCAGGGAGTAGAGGTGGCGAAGGTGAATGAGTTTAAGTACTTGGGATCAACAGTTCAGAGTAATGATGAGTGTGGAAGAGAGGTGAAGAAGAGAGTGCAGGCAGGATGGAGTGGGTGAAGAAGAGTGTCAGGAGTGATTTGTGACAGACGAGTACCAGTAAGAGTGAAAGGGAAAGTCTACAAGAGGGTAATGAGACCAGCTATGTTATACGGGTTGGAAACAGTGGCATTGACAAAAAGGCAGGAGTCGCAGCTTGACGTGGCAGAGTTGAAGATGTTAAGATTTGCACTGGGTGTGACGAGGATGGACAAGATTAGGAATAAGTATATTAGAGGGTCAGCCCAGGTTGGAAGGTTTGGAGACAAAGCCAGAGAGGTAGGATTACGTTGGTTTGGACATGTGCTGAGGAGGGATGCAGAGTATATTGGGAAAAAGATGCTAAGGATGAAGCTGCCAGGTAACAGGAAAAGAGGAAGGCCTAAGATGAGGTTTATGGATGTGGTGAGAGAGGACATGCAGGCGGTTGGTGTGACAGCGCAAGATGCAGAGGACAGGAAGTAATGGAAACAGTTGATCTGCTGTGGCGACCCCTAATGGGAGCAGCCAAAAGAAGAAGATCTGTACTCGTAGAAGTTAAATAAGAAAACAGTATGCACACTGATAGGTTTGAACAGTGTTTATGGTAACTAGTGAGAAACAATCAAGTAATGGAACACTGAAATGGCTGGGAGGGGGCTGCTGCTTGGGAGGGGTAGGGGGTTGCTGCAGGAGGAGCTGCTCTGGGGGAGGCCCGATCATTACCCTGCCTAGGGCCCTATTTGACTATGATCCAGCTCTGGTGTTTAAAGTAAGAAATACATATGCAAAGGTAGTTACTTAACTCATTTTCTCCTAGAGCCCTTAATCAGTTTGTGTAACAACTTGGCTAATAAGTGTGTCAAGCTATCTTTTCTTCCTGTGCATTTAAATAATTGAAGGAAATGACTGGAGTAGCTTTCTTGGGGAGTGATCTTCCTGTGGGTGTGGCTCAAATAGGGGTGTTTCATGAGTATGGTGTGGGTGGGGCTTAAGGGGCACCAGAGTACTACTTCGCCTAAAGTGTCATTTCAGCCAAGGCCATCCCTGCTCACCCCTCCCTTAAACTGTGGTAATTTGAGTTCTGTGGTCACCCCTGAAAAGAGAAAATTGTGCCATATGAACTTGCGCAGTTAACGATTAAAAGTACTTGGAGGCCCAATTATACAGAGTTGAGACTAGAGTTATTTGCTAATTTTTTGAAGGAAGCAAGAATACAAGTGCAAGTGAGACTTCTCACAAACTGTCATCTTGCTGAATTGCCTGCCTCTACAGTGTTTTTTTTGTTTGTTTTTTTTTTAACAAAAATGTTCAGTATGTTAGTAAGACAAAAATGCAAATCCATACTTTTGAATACAGAAAGTCTTGGCTTTTGGCATGTTTCAAGTTTTCAGCATTGTTGTCAATTAGTCATGCCTCACTACCTTCAAAAGTGAATATTTTTGGAAAGGATTTTATCACTCTTAAGAAACCAGCTTATGACCATCTGAATGACCATAAGCCACAGCACAGTCGCTGAGAATAAAATGTACAGATTTTGTTTGGTCTTCGTTAACCGAAAAAGACATGTTACAGCCACCCCAGACACTTTACTATAATGGATTTCTGCTGTAATATTGGCGACCTGTTTGGGAAAGTGTGTTGAAGAATAGAAAGCTGACTGTGGAGGGACGGTGGAACCAAGCATCCAGCAGCAACTCTGCTTCACAGCATGTGCTATTGTTTACCTATTGCTAACTTACATGGTGTCATCTTAGGGAACTAGGAGTTTCTTGTATACAGAGCAGCATGTGCGTTACATTTTAATAATGCTTGTTATCTTGGGATTATGTTATGCTTAAGTATAGTTGACAACTGTAAGACATTTAAGGAAGGCAGTGGAATTCAAATGGCAGTCTTAACAGATGCACAAACAGCACATATATGCATTAAGTTGTGGGTTTTTGTGATTTTTCTGCTATCAAAAGCTATGAACATTCTTAGTTTTTACAGAGCAGTTATGAAGGTTTCTGAAAATGAACAAGCAGACTGTTAAACGTTGAACTGGCTGTTACATCTCTGGGACTGTACTGGTTCAATCCTGCAAGGCGTTTCACATGTGTGTGAGCATACATCACATTTCAAAACTAATAAGAGGACGCTGGAGGTAGTCATTCTAAGTCACGCTCTGAAGCTTTCATTTTCATTTAATTGGGTTGGTTATCAAACTCACTTGGGATAAATAACTCTGTAGGCAGAAAGGAAGTTTAGCTAGCAGATTTTAGCACAAGGTCACTTTCAGTGCAAAACTAGCAAAATTTCACATTTTTTCTATGCCAGGTAAGGGGAAAGCAAAGTATGGTGGAGCCATTTTATTTTTTCTTTCTTTATTTCTTTGTAGAATAGTTTTGTCTTGTATACCTCAAACAGATGAAAATGTTTGTACCTGTTTCTGGAGGATAACAAGCTTATTATATGCCTAGTTCTGGTTGTTGCGGAGTTAGCTGTGAACCAAGAACAAGAGACATTTTATCACCCAGAAAGTCTCTGTATTCACTGTAAGAAAACACCAAGCTTGTCAATGAGACACTGACAAATGCAGCCAGGAGGCATTGTGTAAGAACAGGCCCCATGACTAAAGTTCGGTACATTACATCTGGAAACTCTCAGATCTGCTCTGAGTTAGTGCAGAATGGCACAAAATACACTGAACTGACTAATATTGCAAACATTCTGGCAGACAGGTTTAGTGCAAACTTCACCCCCCTAAAGGGCCCATAAGCATACCAGAAGATTGTAGGGCCCCGTCAATCACCGATGCACAGGTTAAAACAGCCCTATTCAAAGCCAAAAACACAGCTTCAATGGGACCGGACGGGGTCCCAGGCTGTGTCTTACAAGAGCTCCAAAATGAACTATAACCCCTCACCTAAATGCACTGTTCAAACTCAGCCTCTCTACAGGCTACGTACCCATAGAGTGGCGCACAGCAACAGTTATCCTGCTCCACAAAGGTGGAGCCACAATGGACCTCGGGAACTATCACCCTATAAGCCTGACTAGCCTGGTCTGCAAGGCTATGGAACACATCATCTTGGAACTCATTAACAGGGACATTGGGAACCTCCAAACCTTGGACCCTACCCAGTTTGGTTTTGTTAAGGGCAGATCATGCCTCCTAAACCTGGTGGACTTCTTTGAGATGGTTACCAAGGCATTAGACGAGGGAAAGGAGGTCCACACAGCCTACCTAGACCTCGCAAAGGCTTTCGACACCATTACCCATTCTAATATTATAGACAACCTCACCAGCTTGAACATAAACCCCTACGTCACGAGATGGGTTGCCAACTGGCTCATGGATAGAACCCACATGGTGAGAGTTGCAGGCTCTACGTCCGACTCTAAACCGGTTACAAGTGGCGTCCCCCAGGGCTCAGTCCTAGGACCCCTCCTGTTCGGTATATACTTCTCAGAGGTACAGGCAAGCATAGGAGGACTATGGCTGACCAAGTTCGCAGACGACTGCAAACTAGGGGCCATAATTGATTCTCCGGCTGATACAGACACCCTTCAGGTGGGTCTCACTGAGACTGATACCTGGTTTCAAAATCATGGCCTCAAGCTAAACGCCAAAAAGTGAATATTCATCCCCTTTGGAAAAAACAAATTACCCACGAACTACCACATAGGTGGTAGTCCCCTAAATACAGAAAATGTAATAAGGGATCTGGGGACCCAAATAGATGGTAATCACTCCTTTGATAAGCATATTGCCAAGGTGGTTAGAAAATCCTTCTATGTGGCCCACCTAATCAAAAAAGGGTTCGCATCTAGAACAAAAGAGGTTATTGTGCCTCTCTACTCATCACTCATTAGACCCATCATAGAATACAACGCCCCATTTGGGATGTACCTTACAAGACACCTGCAACAGCTGGAAAGGCCACAAGGGTACCTCACCAAGAGGATTACTGGCCTCAAACAGAGGCCCTATGCAGCCTGACTCAAGAAACTCCAGCTGTACTCAGTTGCATACCGCTTACTCAGAGGTGATCTCTGCCTGACATACAAAGCCATGTCCAACCCAGAATTGATGGACATGCTCCACCTAAAAAAAACAAATCCCAGAGAGCCACACGCTCTAGAGATATAAACCTCACCACAACGATAAATAGGACATGCTGGAGGGATAGATTCCTATCCCAGAGACTCCCCATGCTTTGGAACAGGATTCCAATATACATCAAGCAGAGCCCCTCACTAACACTCTTCAAGAGAAACCTTGACGGGTGGATGGGAAACAGAAAATTTACCCCGTGGATCACTGCACTGGCTCTGCTAGACAGTGGCGCAGGGAACAAATGGGTCTGCTGGACAGTGGCGCAGGGAACTGATGGCTCTGCTGGACAGAGGCACAGGGAACTAATCTAAGGGGATGGCGAAAGCCAACACATTCTGGCTAGGCTTATAAATGCCCTTGGGCAGATAGCCTAGTACTTACCTATGAACCTATTAGAAACTGACCCTCAAAATGTGATCAGTAAGTTTTGAACTGATACTGAAACAGCATCTGTTGAAATGCTCTGTTTCACTGTTAAATCAATTTTACAAGGGGGAGGTAGAGTGCCCCTGTGCCTCACACCTCCATAACCTAGATGTACCAACAACAAGAGTGATGCATCTCAGAGAAGAGTGAGTTAGCCAAGGTTCTCCTTAAAAAGGGAGAGTGAGAAAACAAATTGCATATTTGTGATTGGAGTGTTGATCACAGATGACTTGAAGTTAAACTTATCACCCATAAGAATATTATATATGCTTTTGCATTGTAAACTCATTTGCTCTTTTGGGTTAGTGGACACTGTCTTATCCATGTTCTCACTTTCCATTTCAAGCACCAAAAAAAAAAAACATGACTGCAACTGCCTAACCCACTAGGACATGACGCATGCCCCTGCATCGTAGTGGAGATTTGGGCATCTGTGCCAAGAAGTGGATACTGGGACATCTCAGCCCAGCGGGTTTCACCTGACCTACCCCCCCTCATAAATGAGGTAGCTTTATATGTGGATCCTGACCACCTCCAGAACAAATGCAGTCAATCACATTTCTAAACATGTTGATCAGTAAATGACCCCTAAATCAACCTAGGATCCACGTGACACTGTTGCCCCTATAAGTACTTGTCTGCATGCTCTGTGTTAAGCTCAGTGTCTCAGTCATATATATATATAGCATACTACCATACCCCCCCCCCCCTGCAATTGTACTGTTTACTGTGACAGTCTGACGGTATACCATTGTCTAAAAGAAGTGCAGTATTGTCTATAGACATCTACTTTACCAGCCATAAGAAGTACACCTAATGTGATGTCATGTTTATTCATGTCATAGATCAAAGATGGTA